>NC_081367.1:54877350-55144850 GCF_030684315.1 Stegostoma tigrinum
TCTTCTTACTACTGTTTCCAGTTATATATAAAAAAAGGTGATTCAATGTTTCAACTTTTGTCATGTTGATTAGTTTAACAGCACAAGGAAGCAAGGTCCAGCAAGCAGCTGTTTGATGGGATTTGAACACTAACCTCTCTGGATGACTAAATTATTAAAATTCCACAATCCCTCAGAGCACTGCTTCTTTGTCGGATGAAATGAAATACATAGGCACAGAATTTATAGGCAGACAGACCAAAGGATCATACAAATGGTGTGAATGGAATGTCAACAGGTTGAATAAGAAGTCTCTGCAGGTGATCAAAAGTGTCAGATGGTGTGAGTAAAGCAACAATAGCTGAATAGCAAGTGAAGAGATGACCTACACCCTGTACTAATTTAGGTAGGGAGATAGTTACAAAAAAATTAAAAATAAGATGATGCTGGAGACAAACCAAATGGCTGCAATAACACGATAGGTATAACAGTTGCACTACATGTAACCCCACCATATTGTTCCGTATCTGTAAAATCTTCCTTACTGTCCCGTTCTGGCAGTAAGGAATGAATCATAGGAGAGCAATTCAGTGTTTTTTTAAAAAAGATTCATTGAATGAGGGTGTATGAGCTAGCCTCTTCCCAATTTCCCAAAGGGCAGTTAAGCCCTAATCTGATTTTTGTGGGTTTGGAATCACATGTAACCAGTCCAGATAAGGATGGCATATTTCCTTGATAACTTGTTATATTCCCTCTACCTTAATTAGTTTGTACAGTTTTGGATTACTTGTGATTTTGGTTAGAACCATTGACATGCAACCCTAGTTTTAATGTTTAGTAATTATCTCTCTGCCTCAAACAGATTATAGGTCATCCCTTCGCTTGCTACTCAGCCTTTGACACTTTACTCACACCATCTGACACTTTTGATCACCTGCAGAGATTTATTATTCAGCCTGTCAATACTCCACTCACACGATTTGTATGGTTTTTGATCTCTCTGCCTATAAAGTCTGTTTCTGTGTGTTTCTTTTCACATCCCCTGATGAAGGAGCAGTGCAATGAAAGCTTGTGATTTCAAATAAACCTTTTGGACTACAACCTGGCGTCATGCAACTTCTGACCTTGTCCACCTCAGTCCAATACTGGCACCTCCACATCATTCCACAATCTACTCAGATTAGGTTTGATTGAGCAACAACATAGCTTTCACCAGGCTGGAGTCTTCAATTCCACTGAATGGAACCACTTTTCAAAGTGGGACACAGTTCATGTTACATCTTATGGGTAACAGGCTAGAAATTATTCCTGGAGCCAACAGAAAAGTTAAAGATTTTGCAGAACTTCCCAATTTACTACATTTTCATTCACAGGTTGATAGAAAGCACAGACCAGCCTTCTGTACTTTATAAGAATTACTGTTTATTTCAGTTAAAAATACACCAGATGGATGTACACAAGCATGAGCCCATTGACTTATAGGTCTATTAATTAAAATTCCATACCCCTTACAAACACCATCTTGCATACACATACAAACAGTCACAAACAGGAAAAATATATGGGTGTTATGGGCAGAGGGAAAATCTAAGAAAGTTGTTCAATGATCTCAGTGATTCTTACGCTAATCAGAACACTGCTTCTCAGGTCTCATTCTCCAGATGCTTTCATTTGTTTGTAAGAGGCACAGGTTCACTTATAAAGGTCTCCAACTTATTAAAGTCACAGATTACAGTAACTGATGTCGGAAAATGAAATGGTTTTCTTCATGATTACAGTTTTTCTCACAGAGAATGGGGGTAGCTTTCTCAGCCTCCGGAAATCTGACAGCTTCTCACTAAATTGTTCACAGTCTCAAGTTGTTCAGCTACCTGATAGCCAGTCACATAGTTGTTGGTTGACAGAAAGCTTTTTGTCATTCAATTCGCTCTTCATTAGTCCATAGGCCAAACAGCAGCTTGCTACCCACTCTTATACACAACTCTTGTATCCAACCTGTCTGCAAACCATTTACTGTTGCTTGAACCAACAGTTATGTAAACAGCATCTACAATGAATGTCACACTGCTTCTTTAAAAAAAACCTGCAGTACCCTTCAGTAATCCTTGGTTTTTAAAACATGTTTTTACCTATTTCAGTACATGACCAAAAATACTAAAAAATAAAATGACATTTCCTTTGTACTCATGAATATACTCATCGGTAGCATCAGAGTATAGCAAGGCACTTCGCATTCAATGACTTATCGTCAGGAATCTGTCAGACTGCAAAATACCACAAACAGCGACTGAGGTGGTGGAGGGTGGAATGCTGCTTCAGGCCCTGAGTAAAAGCTTTATTTTTCTCCAAACAGACATTCTTTCACATCCCCATGACCTATTGACAGGATGATGGGGACTGATGCAGCAATGTAGCCGTCTATCAGCATTGCTGTTTCAAAGGTAAGATACAGAAGCATGTGATTTTATTTTGTTTTAAAGTTCCTACAATTTCACACGGAGACTCCCACATTGTTCACTCTGAGTTTGTAGAAGTGTGATGCCAAATGCAGTTCAGTTTGTTGAACTCAAGAAGGAATGTTTCTGAATGAAGGCTCAAGGATGCAGAATGCACTGCCTGGTGGTGTGGTGGAGACAGGTTCAACTGAAGCATTTAAAAAGGCATTAGGTGATTATTTGGACAGAGTAGTGTTCAAGGGTATGAGGAAAAAGCAGGAAATTGATACCAAGTAATGATGCTCATTTGAGTAGCTGATGCATGTGCATTGAGTTAGTTGGCTTCTCCTGCACTGCAAAAATTCTGACGTTTTTTTCCTGATTTTTAAGCACTGTGTGAGATTGCTGATTTAAGCAGTCAGGAGTTAGCATTTAATTCACTTGGTTGTTATTGTACCTCCTAGGCCAAAGCTGGTACGTCACACCAAGGATACCAATCTGAATTTCAGCTTTGATCAGACCAACAAACCTTTCTGATGAACATTGTTACTTTCTATTTTAATTTAAAATGATCCTTTCATGATTATGTAATTATTATTACAATTTATTCCTGAGATCCATTTTACAACTCCTTTGTAGAGCTGAAAGTGACGCATTCTGTAAAAATATATTGACTGGTTTGATGAAACCCTTTTTTTTATTGTAATTTGTGCTGTAAGCCAACACTGTGAAAAAAAAGAAACAAAGCTCGAGGGAACATTTAACTGCCTCAAAATATTTGTTGCATTAAATTCTGCTTGTAATTGGGCAGACCATGTTGCAGGGATTTCAGTTGGTTGCTCAGGATTACTGAAGAGAAGTTCAATGTTGATAGGCAGGGATAATGGAGAGAAAGAGCATGAGTATATATGAGGGAGAAACAGATTCCATGTTGGGCTGGGCTGTTATTAGCTGTGCTGCTAAAGGCAACTTAAGTATAAGTGTTCATTGTAGTGAGAACTCAGGGCAGTCCTAAGGACTCGGAAGATTTAAGAAGAATGTACTGGAATTCATTGCCTGAGACTATGGTGGAGGCAGGTTCAGTTAGTCCCTCCTCAGTAAAAAAGCTCTCCAGACTTGAATCAGACATATCCAATCTCCACTCTCAGAAGATCTTGGTAACGTTGTTTGTCACCATGGATGTTCAGTACTGAGCCGTAAGCTCTGACTTTTCAGAAATTACAGGCACTTCAGTGGCTTCTAGCTGCTTCTGTAACTTAAAAAGAAGTTTCCTGCTAATGACTCAAGAACCAGTCAATTTGTTCTTGCCGCCATTTTGAAATGAGTGTTTTTTTTTCCAACATGGAGGTTCAGCTCTTGAGGAAGAATGAAAGGCATTTAGTGGTTATTTTATTCATTCATGGGAGGGGGGGGGGCATCGCTGACTGCCCGCCATTTATTGTCTGACCCTAGCTGCTCTTGAGAAGCTGATAGTGAGCTGCCTTCTTGACATGTTGTCTACATGTTGTAGGTAGATCCGTAATACCCTTGGTGGATGGGGATGTGGGATTCATGGATCTTGACCCAGAGACACTGAAGGAATGGCAATATATTTCCAAGTGAGGACGATGAGTGGCTTAGACGGGAATTTGCAGGTGGTGGTGCTTCTATGTATCTGTGACCCTTGTCCTTTTAGAAGAAAGGAAGTCATTGTCAGTTTGGAAGTTGCAACCTAAAGATCTTTGGTGAATTTCTGCAGTGTATCTTGTAGTGACTAAGCATGGAGTAAATGTTTCTGGGTGTGATGCCAATCATGTCAGCTGCTTAATGTTGCATGGTGTTAAGTTTCTTGAGTGTTGTTGGAGCTGCCACTCATCCAGGCAAGTGGGGAGTATTCCATCACACTTCTGACTTGTAACTTGTTGATAGTGGACAGGTTTTGGGGAGTCATGAGATGAGTTACTCACCACAGTATTTCTCGCCCCTGTCCTGCTGTTGCTACCATTGCATTTATACGGCCTGTCCAGTTGAGTTCGTGGTCAATGGTAATCCCCAGGATATTGATGGTGGGAGATTCAGCAATGGCAATGCCATCAAATGTCAAGGGGCAATCATCTCTTCATGGAAATGGTCATTGCTTTGCATCTGTGTGGTGCCAATGTTACTTGCCACTTGTCAGTTCCAGCTTGGATAATGTACAGATTTTGTTGCACTTAAAACATGGGCTGCTTCAGTATCTGAGGAGTCTCACACAATGCTGAACATTGTGCAATCATCAGCGAACGTTTACTCTTCTGACCTTACGAAAAAGGGAAGGTCATTGATGAAGCAGCTGAAGTTAGGCCAAGGACACAAACCTAAGGAACTCCAAAAGAGATGCTCTAGAGCTGAGATGGCTGACCTCCGACAACTATGAACATCTTCCTATGTGTCACGTATGACTCTAACCACTGGAGAGTTTGCCCCTTGATGTGCATTGACTCCAGTTTTGCTAGGACTGCTTGATGCCACACTCGGTTGAATGCAGCCTTGATGTCATGATCTGTCACTTTCACCTCACCTCTCAAATTCAGCTCTTTTGTCTGTGTTTGGTCCAAGGTGTAATGAGGTCAGGAGCTGAGTGGCCCTGACGGAACACAAACTGGGTGTCACTGAGCAGGTTATTGCTGAGCAGGTGCTGCTTGATAGCACTGTTGTTAACACCTTCCATCACTTTACAAATGATTGACGGTAGGATGATGGGGCAGTTAGTGGCCAAGTTGGATTTGTCCTGCCTTTTATGTACAGGACGTACGTGCGCAACCTTCCACATTGTTTGGTAGACACCAGTGTTGTAACTGCATTGCAACAGCTTGGCCAGGGGAACGGCAAGTTCTGGAGCACGGGTTTTCAGTATATTTGCCGGAATGCCATCAGGACCCGTGGCCTTTGCAGTATACAGTGCCTGCAACACTGTCTTGATAAGATGTGAAATAATCAAATTTGCTGAAGACCAGTACACCTGTAATGCTGGGGACCACTGGAGATGAATAATCCACTCGGCACTTCTGGTCGAAGGTTGCTGCAAAATCTTCAGCCTGACCCTAACCCTGATGTGCTGGGCTCTTCCATCATTGAGGATGGGGATATCTGTGGATGCTACTCATCCAGTGAGTTGTTTAATCGTCCACCACCATTTGAGACTGGATGTGGCTGGACTGCAGAGCTTAGATCTGATCCGTTGGTTGAGGGATCACTTAGCTCTGTCTATCACTTGCTACTTATGCTATTTGACATGCAGGTAGTCCTGTCTGGTGGCTTCACCAGTTGGCACCTCATTTTTAGGTATGCCTGGTGCTGCTCCTGGCCTGACGGTAATGGTAGAGTGGTACAGCACTAGAGTACAATTCTGCTGCTGTTCATGGCCCACAGCATCTCATGGATGGCCAGTCTTGAGTTGCTAGATGTGTTTAAGGTTTGTCCCATTTAGCACAGTGATTGCGTCTCACAACACAGTGAAGAGTAGAAGGGGTTACCTCATCTCCACAAGGACTGTAGAGTGACCATGCTTATCGATACTGAAATGGACAGTTTCATCTGCAGCTGGCAGATTGGTAAGAATAAGCTCAAGTATGTTTTTCCCTCTTGTTTGTTCCCACATCACCTGCTACAGCTCCAGTCTAGCAGCTATGTCCAATAGGACCCACCCAGCATGATCAGTGGTTCTGCCTCCAAGCAGCCCTTGGTGGTGGACATTGAAATTCCTCACCCAGAGTTCACTTTTCACCTTTCCCATTCTCAGTGCTTCCTTCAAGTGTTGTTCAACATGGACGAATACTGATTCATCAGCTGAGGGAGAATGGTACATGCTAATCAACAGAACATTTCCTTGCCCATGTTTCATCCAAAACTATATGGCTTCATTGACTCCAGACCCAATGCTAGAGACTCCCAGTGCAACCCTCACCCATCTGGGTCAGGGCATATCCAGGTATGATGATGGTAGTGTCCAGGACATTGTGTGAATATTACTATGTCAGCTGCTGCTTGGCTGGTCTGTGAGCCAGCTCTCCTAATTTTAGCACTAGCTGCCCAGATGTTAGATAGGAGAACTTTGCATGGTCAGAAATAGTTGTAAGAAATAGGAGCAGGAGTAGGCCATCTGGCCTGTCAAGCCTGCTCTGCCATCCATGCTGATCTTTTCATGGATTCAGCTCCACTTACCTGCCCACTCAGCATAATCCTTAATCCCTTCACTGTTCAAAAATCTATTTATCCTTGCCTTAAAAACATTCAATAACGTAGCCTAAATTCCTGCACTGGATTCACAACCCTTTGGGTTAAGAATTTCCTCCTCAACTCAGTCTTAAATCTGTTCCTCCTTATTTTGAGGCTATGTTCCTCAGATCTTGTGTTTAACTTGTCAGTGGAAACAACCTCCTGCTCCTATCTCATCTACTGTCTTTGTAATTTTATAATTGTCTATGAGGTCCCCCCTCATTCTCCTAAATTGCAATGAATACAGCACCAATTTACTCAGTCTCTCCACATAAGCCAACCCTCTCAACTACAGAATCAACGTAGTGAACCTCCCCTGCACCCCGTCCATTGCCAGTACATCCAATCTCCAGTAAGGAGACGAAAACTGCACACAGCGCTTCAGGTGTGGCCTCAACAGCACCCAATCCAGCTGCAGCATAACGTTCCCATTTTTAAACTCCATCCCTCTTGCAGTGAAGGGCAATATTCCATTTAACTTCTTAATTACTTGCTGCACCTGCAAACCAATGTATTGTGATTCATACACAAGGACACCCAGATCTGTCTGCACAGCAGCATGCTGCAATATTTCACCATTTAAATAATAGTCCATATGCTGTTATTCCTAACAAAATGGATAGCCTCACATTGACCAACATTATACTCCATCTGCTAAACCCTTGTCCACTCACTATCTCTATCCCTCTGCAGACTTTCAGTATCCTCTGCACACTTTGCTCCACCACTCATTTTGGTGTCATTTGTGAACTTTGACACACTGCACTTGGTCCCCAACTCTAAATTATCAATGTAAATTGTAAACAGTTGTAGTCCCAACATTGATTCCTGAACCAGAAAAACATCCATTTATCCCTGGGGATAGTAGAAACTGCCGATGCTGGAGTCTGAGATAACAACGTGTCATGCTAGAGGAGCACAGCAGACCAGGCAGCATCAGAGGAGCAGGAAAACTGATGTTTCGGATCGGGACTCTTCTTCAGGAAATGAAGAAGGGTGCAGACCCAAAACATCAGCTTTCCTGCTCCTCTGATGCTGCCTGGCCTGCTGTGTTCATCCAACTCCACATCTTGTGATGTGTTAACCCATTTATCCCAGCTGTTTGCTTTCTGTTAGTTAACCAATCTTCCATCCGTGCTAATACAATACCATAATGCAGTGGACCTTTATCTTTTGCAGGAGCCTTTTGTGCAGCTCCTTGTTGAATACCTTTTGGAAATCCAGACACACCACATCCACCAGTTCGTCCGCAGCACACAATATCCTCAAAGCTGACAGAGCTGTTTCTGCCATTGTTTCTGGTTTCTAGGTTGATAACAGGTGGTCCATTCATTTTCATTTCATTGTTAAAACTTCGTGGTAATTGATACAAGGATTTGCCATTTCAGAGGGCAGGTAAGAGTCAACTGCATTGTTATGGCTCTGGGGTCATGTGCTGGTCAGACAAAATGAGGATGGCAGATTTCCTTTCAGATTTCCTGGCAGATTATTGAACCAGATAGGTTTTCCCAACAGTCGACAATGGTTTCATGGTCTTCAGTAGATTCTTAATTCCAGATATGCCATGGTGGAATTTGAACGCAGGTCCCCAGAACCTTATTATTAATAGTCAAATGATGATACCACTAGTCCATTGCCTCTCTGATTGGTTAAGTGGTCTTTAATCGAAGCAGTTAAAGAAATGTCACAATAAATTATTATTTCTGGACTCTGAACAGAGTTTGATTGGGTCAATGGCATTTTCTCACTGCAGTCTGTCGAGTAGGTGAAAAAGTTAACCAGTTCTTTACATCAGTTTTATTCAACCAAAGAACATTGAGCTATAAAACTTTCCATCATTAACTATTTCGTAATCGAATCATTTAATTTAAACAAGAATGTTATTATGGAAAATATTTTAAGCTGGTTTTGTTCATTTTAATGTTTATATTTCACAACCAACAGAAGAACTAAACATTGAAGGCTTTTTCAGTCTCGATGATGTAATCTGCTGGGATGAAGAAATAATTGCAGATGGTTTTTGAATTTTAGTCTTTGGATTTTAATCAAATTCCTCACAAGGCCAGACTTGTTTGCAGGTGAATACATTGGCTATACCAGCATCAATTTTACAGAATGAATAAAAGCATTGTAAATATTGCAAAATACTACAGGATCAGACCTAGTGCATAGCTTAAACAATTCACAGAATCACAGAATGACCAAAGAAGGAGGCTTTTCTGCCCATCACTTCTGCACCATCTCTTCAATTTAGCTTCATTCTCTCAAGCCGATCTCTTGCACTTTCCCCATATACTTGTGCACTATTTCTGTCCAAATAATCACCCAATACCCTCTTCACATTTCCGGGCAGTGCATTCCATCATCTAATTACCTACTGAGTGAAATCTTTTTTGTCATAACACCCTTGTTTCTTTTACAAACAACTTTAAATTGATCCCTTCTCAATATAGAACATAGAACATTACAGCGCAGAACAGGCCCTTCGGCTCTCGATGTTGCGCCGACCTAAGAACTAATCTAAGCCCATCCCTCTATACTATCCCATCAGCATCCATATGCTTATCCAAGGACTGTTTAAATGCCCCTAATGTGGCTGATTTAACTACATTGGCAGGCAGAACGTTCCATGCCCTTACCACTCTCTGAGTAAAGAACCTGCCTCTGACATCTGTCTTAAATCTATCACCCCTCAATTTGTAGCTATGCCCCCTTGTACAAGCTGACGTCATCATCATCATCATAACCATATTGCTCCTTTTACAAGCGAGACTAGTTTCTTCATATCTACTCTAACCTGCCCGCTCAGGATTTTGAAAATCTGAATCAGATCTCTTCTTAGCTTCTTTCTCTCCAAAGGAGAATAGTCCCGGACTCTATAAACTATCCTCATAACTAAAATTTATCATCCCTGGAACCATTCCTGTAAATCATGTCTATATCCTCTGCAATGCATTTACATCCTTCGTATAATGTGGTGCCCAGAACCGTACACAGCCCTCCAGCTGAAGATTGAACAACTGTCCAACAAAAATTCAGTATCACCTAATTTCTACTTGTACTCTATGCTGCTAAAAATAAAACCCAGGACTCACTGAGTGACTTTCATTCATTGCTGCTGGCAGTTCCTATTTGTCAATTTTATGAATAAATCATGTAAAAACTATCAATGTATTTATAGGTCTGACATTGTTTTTTTGTTTATGTTTTTGCCACACCCCAAATTTTAAAAAGAAGCATGATTAATCTTTATCAGCACAAATATCGTGCAGTTGTTGCGAAAGGAGAATGAAATCCTGAAGAGAAGTCTGAATGCCTTTCCAAAGGCTGACAGACTGGGGTTAGTATTGCTTCAAAAGAAGCAGGAAACATTGCAAACATTCAGTACTTACAACAATCAGAGGTTGAGGTCAGTGACTGTTCTTCAGAACCAATGCAGATTATGGACCTGAAACATTGACTCTGTTTCCATCTCCACAGATGCTTCTAGACCTGCTGAATTTTTCCAGAAGCTTCTCTTTAAATTTCCCATTTCCAGTATCTGTAGTATTTCATTTTCCAAACCTGACTTTAGGCAGGGGTCCTCCACAATCTATTAAGACCCTGCTGAAGATGTCCTCAAAAGCTGTTATTGGAATCAAAGGTGCGGGGTTAATTGGCAGTTCGTATCTCCTCACTACCCAACATTAATAACATGTCTGGAAAAATGGTACCACATCTTTGTGTGATCATCCCAAAAGAAATGCTTTAATATTTTAGACTGTGTTTTCAATACATCTAAGAGACCTGTCACTGAAATTTCATGAGGGACTCATAAAATTTCATTATGATATTCAGACGGAACTTAAAAATAGGGTAAAGTCACCGTAGTCCTACTGGGCCATAAGGCTACTGTCTCGTTAGAGAAAAACAGCTGGTGGCTGTTTGACCTGTAGGTAACCATGCCACACACAAGGGAAAAGGTTGAGAAAGAGTGTCCATCATGGTAATCTCATCCAATGCAGGAATTAAATTCATACTACTGGCATCATTCTATATCACAAACCAACCATTCAGCCAACTGAGCTAACCAACCATTAGCAACACATTGGCTGCTGGTTGTGGTGCTTTCCATTTTCTCATTAATACTTTGTCTTTTAAATAATAATGCTCAGACATTGTTTCTGATTCAATTTCCGAGTAGTCTGTTTAAGAACTCAATTCAGGATTCATTTGTTGCATTTCTATTAAAGAAAGGGGTAAACATTCAGACACATTTACTTTTCCTTCATCCTTTTCAGGTATTCTTTTTTTGAAAGTAATTTCAAAAAAACTGAAACTCCAAGTCACCTGTCTTTTTTCATAGGCTCCTCTTCATCTTTTCCAGTTCCATGAGCCTGAGATCTAGTCACAACACAATTAAAAATATTACAGGATGCTTCTCCTGTAGCATCTGTTTCTTCTACTTCAACTTTTTTTCCTCACCATCTTAGATAAGGTCAATATTAATAAACCTGCCAGGGCAATCGCCAAGATAAGTTCAATTTCTTTCATTGAGGTTTACTTCACTGTTCTAAGCAAGGCTTTTCCATACACCAAACCTCTCTTTAGCCCAACTGTTTAATGAGACAGGTTTCTATCACCCATCTATATGTCCAATTCATACTTTCTCTGTCACTGAAGTCTCAAAAATAGTATCATTAGCTGGCATAATAAAATGTGAGGCTGGATGAACACAGCAGGCTCAGCAGCATCTCAGGAGCACAGCTGCATTTGTGATTGACTCCCTCCTGTATTTCTCAATAACTTTTCTGCTTTATTTCCTCGTCTTGAAGCATAAGGAAATATCTCTCCTATTAAGATAAATATTCAGAACATTCAGCGCTTTGATTCTCTTTACTAACAATCAGCAAAGAATTTTGAGAAAGAATCAAGCAGAAAGAGTCATATCAGGTTCAAAATGTTAATTCTGCTTCCCTCTCCATAGATGCTGCCAGACCTGATGGGTTTCCCCAGAATTTTATGTTTTATTTAAGGATTTTCTTCACTGCCCTGAATCATTTCTCCCTTCTCAGTAGATTCCAAGGAACAATGATCCCTTTTCATTTGTCTTTTTCTACCTAAATCAAGATCTTTCATTTCTAATTGAAGTTTAGCTGATTCTAATGGATGATGCAGCAGGTTCAGGTTTCCCCTGAGTTCCAGTTGCAGGACAATTACTTCAATCATTTCATCCATAAAAGATCTTGCTTATATTCATATTTTTAATTTATTTGCTAACTCTCTCAGTTTAACCTTAGATAAAGATGTCAAATAATCTACCATTACATCATTAATTCCCAGAAATGTCTTAACTACACTCAGAGCCACTTTCAAAGTCCAAACCATGCAATAAACTTTGCCATAACCCTCCTATTTTATGTCCAGAACCTCACATGCATGTTTCTTGAAAAGATTCCTCTAGAATTCAATGAATTGATAGTCTACAACAGCCACTACTGTTGCGATTCCAGTTAATGGTAATAATGAACAGGTCAGGTCGTAGAACTGAACTTGACCTGATAAATCAGAAGTTTAATTTTTTGCAGTTGGATATTGTGGTGGCTAGTCACTTATATGTATTCACACAGGTCTGCAGGTGTTCTTTAACAATTGCATGTAAGCTATTACTCAAAAGAAGATTTTTGTTATAAAAAAATCTAAATATATATAAAAGAAAGATCTTATCACAAACATCAAAACAGTGTTGTAACCTGTTTTGCAACACCATCAATTACAGAGACTCAATCCAACAAAAAGACTCATTTTAAATAAAAATTATTCAACTGAACTGTCCCCAATTGATTTATTTCAACCATGAAAACCATTTTATAACTCCTTTCCAAGTCTGCTGGCATGAATCTATCAGAATTTTGATGACCTAAATCTTTTCAGTTCAGCAGCTTCAAGATTTCTATCTAAACTCTCCTGGCTTGGTAGTTTCACAGACTAGAAGCCACTTCTTCTGAAGTGCTCCCCTGAACTGACAATTTTGCTAAGAGAAAAAAAATCTGATCCAACTTCTGAAGTAAACCCTGAGGTTCTTCTGAATGAAAATTGAAATTTCTGTTCTGAAGTCAAGCAAAACTAATAGCCTTAATGCATTTACTCTGCCTGTCAAAGACATAACAGTATGAACATTTTATCCATTAACACTACAGTGCTCTATGTGACAGTTAGCTGAAGTTATATGCTGTTTTAGATGTGAAATATTTAAATCATAATCCAAATAAATTAAACCCATTTACCTCTTGTTGTTTAAAACATGTCCACACTCAGCTAGTAATAACAATGTACTAAACACATTTATGACAAAGATCAATCAAACTTTATAACTGGAAACAGAGCATTGATTGGCCATTGTACCTGGACAGCATACAGTCAACTGAACATTGTAACATGATAGTAGAGGATCAACTGACTGCCAGAAACAGACAGCAAAGGACAGGCCAAATTTATAGCTGGACTGTAGAGATTCAAGTGAGTCTTTATAACTGGGCCATAGGGGTTCAATGAACCATAATAATTGAACAGTTTAGGGTCAACTGACCATTTTAACTGGGCAGTAGATAGAGGATTGACTGACCATTAGAACTGGATATCACGGGATTGATGGATTGTTAAAATGGACAGTGTAGGAATTAGATGATTATTATCGTAAACAGAATTGGATCACTGATTATGATAACTGGACAGCAGAGGATTGATCAGACATTATTGCAGGACAATAGAAAATCAAGTGACAAAATTAACCAGTCATTAAAGGATGAATTGTCTGCCGTAAATGGACAGCTGATGATTAACCACCAGTTATAACTGGACAGTAGATAACAAAGTGTGAAGCTGGATGAACACAGCAGGCCAAGCAGCATCTCAGGAGCACAAAAGCTGACGTTTCGGGCCTAGACCCTTCATCAGAGAGCTTCTCAGGAGCACAAAAGCTTGGCCTGCTGTGTTCATCCAGCTTCACACTTTGTTATCTCGGATTCTCCAGCATCTGCAGTCCCCATAACTGGACAGTAGTTTATCTACTGATAAGGGTTAGTAGATAGGCAGTGGAGCAATGTTTGACCTTCATAACTAGGGAATAGAGAATCTACCAACCTTCATGTCCTGACAGAACAGAATTAACCATTTATTATTACCAAATAGTAGGAATCCTACCAACAATTATAACCAGGCAGAGATGGGGTGAGAGATTGTTAAAATTGGAAATTTAAGGGTCAACAGCCTGCATTAACTGGACAGTAATGGATTAAATGACAATTATAACCAGATGGTGGTGGATTGAACATTCTTTATAACTGGACATTTGAGTGTCCACTGCCTGTTATAACTGGACAGTAAAAAAATCAACTGATCATCTGAAAAGCTTGGCAGGTGGAAAATAATGTGAAGGTTATGAGGCTATACATTTCGGCAGGAAGAACATAAAAGTTTAATATTATTTAAAAGGAGAAATACTGCAGGAAGCTGCGTCACAGAGGGATTTGGGAGATTTCATGCGTAACTCATTAAAAAAAACTAGCACACAAGTTCAATGGGTAATAAGGAAAGCAAATGAAATGTTAGCCATCATTTCAAAGAGAATATAATATAAAAATAAAGAGGGCTTTTAAAAACTATACAATGCACTAACCAGACTACATCAGGTAGTTCTCCTATAACGTGATAGTTGTATTTTTGCATGGCCTTGTGCTATAGAAAATTGTCATAGAAAATCATGCTATAGGGAAACCACTATACAAACTCTCTATACTGTACAGTAGAAACTTTATGTTATGCAAAAAACATCTATTATTCATCAATCACATTACAGCCAATTTGCATTAATGAAACATACGTCATAGCAGAAATACCTGTATTGTTTTGGTCTCCATATCTAAGAAAAGATATACTGAGATTGGAAGCAGTACAGAGAAGGTTCACTGGGTGGATTGTGGTTATGGAAGAACGTTCTTATGAGGTATGGTTGTGTATGTTGGGCTTGTATTCATTGAAGTTTAGGAGAATGAGAGGTGATCTTATTGAAACATATAATATCACCTGGAGACTTGACGGCAAAATACAAACAAATTGTTTCCCTTTAGTGGGAGAGTTCAGGTTCAGAGGGCAGAGTTGTATTTCAGAGTTACAATTTGCCCATTAGGACAGAGAGGAAGTGGATTTTCTTCTCTGGAAGGATAATAAATCAATGTAGTTATTTACCACAGAGCTCTGTCAAGTTTGGATCTGCTGTATCACCAGTGAAGTTGAATTTCATCCCTAGCACCTTTGAGGTACTTGAACTAGGGTCAGATAATCTAGGCATTATCTGACTATTTTGACTGAAGTGAAACCTAACTGGCTCATTCCAGCTCAGATGGCTGCAATGCAAATCTCAGAGGCAAGTTCCCCAGGGTTCTGCAGTTAACGAATGTCACCAGAAAATGGACTCAGCACTGCTTTCTCCTACAGTTGTTTGTCAGAATATGGAAAAAAATGGTAGCCGCATTAACATCAATAAAACACAGTGAGCATTTGAAAGCAAAGCATTAAGTGATTAGAGTTTAGTGATGTGACTGAAGGAGAAGATAGATGCTGTGGAAAACATCTGATTTACAGATACATACATTCGAACTGCCCTTCTTGTTTGCTTATTTTCGAATTAAGTTTAGCTTCATTTATATTTCGCTGCTGTTCCATTTGTTATGCTGAGTTGTACATTTAAAATCTCATAAATCCATGAGCTGGATGATATACATTGATCCATTTTGATGAGTTTAAATCATGTTTACCATTGGACTATAGCTCAATGCTTAAGGACTTAGCAGTAACAGAAGGAGAGCATTATCTCTGTTCTGGGTGTGATCACACTAAGTTAGAGAGAAGTCTTGGAGGGCACCCAAAATATTTATTGAGCTCTTAATACATATGTTTTTCTCAAATTTATGCTCAAAGTTTGTTGTATTTGACTCTTTGTGATTGAATTCAAAGTGCAAAAACCTATTCATTCCAAAATCTTGTTCTCAAACTCAACTCCTTTGTTCTGCACAAAGGTAAAATACCGTAGATGATATAAATCTGAAACAAATACAGAGAATGGAGAGTCGTGCCAGAGTGGAAATGTTAATTCTGTTTATCTCTCCACAGAGGTGGCCAGACCTGCTGAGTTTCCCCAACATTCTCTGTGTTTGTTCCTTTTGTTCTAAATCTAAATACCCAGACTCGTTAACAGACTGGGTACTGAATACTACAGTTCAGATGAGATCAGCCAGGGCAATAAACGTAAAACCTAAGGCTGGCTCAGAATGTGGGCAACTTTACAGAGCGATACTGATGGAGGATCTTTTAATAAATTGTCTGATAAGTGGAACATATGCTTCTGTACTTAGATGTTATTAGAAACATTTCTCTTTTCCCAGTGTGGGTGAACTGTCATCAAAGAGGCCAAACAGGCAAATCCTGGTTGGTCATTTGCAAATTAGATGCCAAATAGGCTCTGTTATATATCTTGTACATCAGGAGAACTTCACTATGTTGTGTCACCCTGAAATGCTGTCACAAAGAAAGCAGCAGTTGGCTTGTATTGTACTAGAGTGTCCGTTTAAGATTTCATGACGAGGGAGGGATATTTGCTACTCTCTAACCCAACAAACCCCCTTCCATACACCACCCCCCACCCCCTCACACACACACACACTCCACATCCCAGAGCTAGGTAGATAAATCATGGTCTTTCTTCTTGTGTTAGGGTCTCCTTAACTCCTCTCCCCTCCCTATTCCCTTCTAATATTCAACAGCTTTTGCCAAGTGTGTTTGTGATGCATTTGGACCCAAGAGAATAGAACAGTACTTTAGAGATCATTCAGCCAGACCAAGCAGAGCCTGGCACACTTCAGACACAGGAAGCCCCACCCTTGAGAACTATTGGCCAATCTGATAGTCCCAGCAACACTAGAACCTGGAAGCATCCACAATGAAGAGAAAAATAATGGGCTCAGGTAAGTTCACAACTTTGGGGCAGGAGAGATCTTGTGGAAGGGGGTTCAGTGTGGGTTTTGGAGACCAAGCAGGGAGTACCAAGAAACAGTTTCATTTTGATGGGGTGAAAGGATAGCCAGAGAGCTGTAAGGAAGGGATTTCCAGGATTTTAACAAAGTGACAGAGAGAGAACAGTGATCTTGTTTCACATCAGGATGGAACTTAGAAACGGCAGTGAGCTATTCAGCCCCTCAGGCCCATTCCACTATTCAATGAGATCATGGCTGATCTGTGGCCTAATTCCATAAGTTTACCATTGCCCCATAATTTCT
This sequence comes from Stegostoma tigrinum, assembly GCF_030684315.1. Classification (NCBI taxonomy): domain Eukaryota; kingdom Metazoa; phylum Chordata; class Chondrichthyes; order Orectolobiformes; family Stegostomatidae; genus Stegostoma; species Stegostoma tigrinum. The sequence goes on from NC_081367.1 coordinate 54,894,314, forward strand.
TAATAACCTTGTTCAAAAGTATAATCCATCTCAGGTTTAAGTTGAATCCACTGTCATCTATGGAAGGCAATTGCAAACATCTACCGCCGCTTGTGTGTAGGAGTGCTTCCTAACATCTCTGCTAGTTATAAAGACTAGCATTGCATAATCTTCCATGATTATTTTCTGATGGTGCATGGAATCATGCAGATCATGTTCCTATGTGACTGCTGCCATTATCTTTCTAGAGGTTCAAGAGGCAGTTCAGTAGTTTTGGTTGATTTTTCTAAGGAAAGGCGTACCAGCATTGAAGGCAATCCAGAGTAGATCCTCTAGGGTGATTCCGTGTATACTTGGGCTTTCTCATAAGGAGAGGTTAGAACAAAGAACGAAGAAAATTACAGCACAGGAACAGGTCCTTTGGCCCTCCAAGCCTGCGCTGATCCAGACCCTCTATCTAAACCTGTCACCTATTTTCCAAGGATCTGTATCCCTCTGCTCCCTGCCCATTCATGTATTTGTCTAGATATGTCTAAAATGACACTATCGTGTCCGCCTCTACCACCTCTGCTGGCAAAGCGTTCCAGGCACCCACCCCATTCTGCGTAAAGAACTTTCCATGCATATCTCCCTTAAACTTTTCCCCAAAAATCTTGATCCCTCGTAATTGAGTCCCCCACTCTGGGAAACAGCTTCTTGCTATCCACCCTGTCTATACTTCTCATGATTTTGTAGACCTCAATCAGGATCCCCCCGCAACCTCCATCTTTTTAATGTAAATAATCCTCAGCTACTCAACCTCTCTTCATAGCTAGCGCCCTCCATACCAGTCAACATGCTGGTGAACCTCCTCTGCACCCTCTCCAAAGCATCCACATCCTTTTGGTAAAGTGGTGACCAGAACTGTATGCAGTATTCCAAATGTGATCAAACCAAATTCCTATACAACTGTAACATGACCTGCCAACTCTTGTACTCAATACCCCTTTCGAAGAGTGAAGTGTATGCCTTCTTGACCACTCTATCGACCTGCATTGCCACCTTCAGGGTACAGTGGACCTGAACACCCAGATCTCTCTGTGCATCAACTTTCCCCAGGATTTTTCCATTTAACGTATAGTTCACCCTTGAATTGGATCTTCCAAAATGCATCACCTTGCAGTTGCCTGGATTGAACTCCATCTGCCATTTCTCTGCCCAACTGACCAATCTATCTGTATTCTGCTGCATTCTCTGATAGTCGCCTTCACTATCTGCTACTCTACCAATCTTAGTGTCATCTGCAAACTTGCTAATCAGACCATCTATACCTTCCTCCAGATCGTTTATATATATTACAAACAACAGTGGTTCCAACACGATCCCTGTTGAATACCATTGGTCACAGTTCTCCATTTTGAGAAACCCCCTTCCACTACAACTCTCTGACTCTTGTTGCCCAGCCAGTTCTCTATCCATCTAGCTCGTACACCTTGGGCCCCATGCGATTTCATTTTCTCCATCAGCCTACCATGGGGAGCCTTATCAAATGCTTACTGAAGTCCATGTATATGACATCTACAACCCTTCCCTTATCTATCAACTTTGTCACTTCCTCAAAGGTTCAATAAGTTGAGTTTGTATTCATTGGAGTTTAGAAGAATGACAGGGGTCCTTATTGAAGCATTCAAGTTTCTTATGGGACTTGACAGAGTAGAGTTGGAAAAGTTGTTTCCTCTTGTGGGAGAGTCTGGAACTACAGGGTATAATCTCAGAGAAAGGGATCACCCATATAAGAGAGGGATGAGGAGGAATTTCTTTTCTCAAAGGGTCAGAGAAACAAGAGTTATCGCAAAAAGCTAGGAAAGGGAGTTGAGGATTATCAGATCAGTCACAATCTCATTGAATAGTGGAGCAGACTCAATGGGCTAAATCTACATTTAATGTCCCGGCATCACATTCTTCGGAGCAGTTAGGAATGTACAATAAATGTTGGCCTAGCCAGCAGTTTCCAACCAACAAAAGAATTTTTAAAACTGTCCAGAATGGGACATCTTTTAAATAAGTGCATCTTTTAAATAAGCAAGGAAGTGTTCAGCACCAGTCAAATCGTTCCCTGTAGATTATTCAAACTTCAGCCAAAACTTAAAATAAAATGTACAATGAACTATGAACCAGAGGAAATAACTCCCCACCAAACTATAAGGATCTTATTCCTTTTAAATAGTACTGCTGTGATAGCTATTTTTTGCATTCAACATTGTGTTCGGCTCTCTGAGTTTAATGAGGCTATCGCTCATTTGAAAATTGACTCACTGGTATCAGATCACTGATTTTTGTCATAATCTGAGTGCTCTGTATGTTGCCAGTGGATGGGAGGTGGGGCCTATCAACTCTAAAGAAGAGTCACTGGATCCAAAATGTTAACTCTCTTTTCCCTCAACAAATGCGGTCAGACCTGTTGCGTATTTTCCATCCATATTTGTTTTTGTTTCTGATTTTCAGCATTCACAGTTCTTTGTTATCTTTGTACAGCTTGCAGTACGTCCAGATATGCTAACTACTTCAGTAACTTAATTTGGTTCCACTCTAGTGACACGTGTAAGTGTGAACACCAGCTGAGTACAGGACTGGTCCTCTGAGGGAATTGTTGTATATTGGGCCATGTTTCCAGATAGACTCCTGTACCTAACACACTTCATGTATGATCCAAGCTATCAAAAGTAGCTGAAAATTGAATTTGAAATAACTCCACACAGGCCAGTATCCTGTCAGCAAGTTACTTGTTATATACATGTGAAGAGTCCTTGACACTAGTCCAGCTTCCTCAAAGCCAGCTCTTGGAGAGTCAGAATGCCTGACTCTACTTTTTAATTTATCAGCCAGGGCTCCCTGATTGGACCAGATTAATCGCCCCAGTCAGGAAACTCGTATTTTAGGAGGTCCACCTGGCTGACCTTGTTATAACCACTATAGAATTGAGTGAGGCATCACAGACTGACTTCATCTGTTAACCATGTATATGCACTTCTCACCAGAAAGTATTTGAATGAGACACCACAAAACCATTACACATAACAGCATTTAGCCTGTGGAGTCTCTTCTGCTATTCAGTGAGATTGTTTATGAGTTGATAATCTTCGATTCTACTTTCTTGTCTTTTCTGCATTACCCTTGAATCCCATACTGATTAAAAGTCTGTCTATCTCAGTCTGAATATACCAACTGTCCCAGTCTCTATAACCTGCACTGTAAAGGATTCCATAGATTCACAGCCCTCTGAGGCAAGAAATTACTTCTCATCTCTGTCTTAAAAGTGTGACTGCTTTTATTCTGAGATAATGTCCTGTGGTCCCAGACTTTCCTGCTGGGGGCAACACGCTTTCCACATCTACTCTGTCAAATCTTCTAAGCATCTTACATGTTTTAAGCATATCAACAGATTTATCATTCATCAAAGCTTCAGCAACCTCATGCCAGGCAACAACCTCAATGTGTCCCACACGGCACCCTGAGCTCCCTCCGGAAGCCAGAGGCATCAATCCAAACTAAAAGCATGCTTTGGAATCCTTTCTAAGTGGCAGAATTGAGCTGGCAAGATATCAAGGTGTGGAGAAAAATTCTGGAGGCGAACCTGTGAGTTAATTGCACAGTAAAAGAATCATTGCACATTATCTCAAAGATTGAGCCAGGCATTTGCTGCAGGGTTTTAGGGACAGTCAGACTAACCAACTCCTGGGAAAAGTGAGGAAGGAGATTAAGGATCAAAGTAAGAATGAGACAGATTGCATAACACCTTTAATAACATGATGCCTGTTTTCATATTAAAATACTGCAGATCAGGAACATGCACCAAAGTGAATGAGGAAAGTGATCAGTGGAATTTTAACTTCATGCAGAAACAGTGTTGAGTATTGTAAATTCTCTCAGGTATTTTGTGAGATGTGATTAAAATGGTACTTGTTAGGAATGAAATATGACTTGGACAGGGTTCAGACAGACAGCATTACCACCACCATCCATTACTCACTGACATTAATTATTCTGCTCATTCATTAATTCCAGTTCTATTTAACGCCCAAAGACTTACTGTATCCATCCGCACCAAATTAAAACAAAATATTTCAGCAAACATCTTTCCACTGATACAGTTGTGGCCCGAACTTCCAATCAAGATCTAGGTCAAACAATAAGAAAATTGACAATTACTTCAGCCACTCTGCTAGATACAGTGGCCCAGTTCCCAATGTCACACTGCTATAGTATTCCACTTTCCTGCATTAGCCTGTTGGGGATAGTTTCCCAATCATCTATATTGGACACTTTGAGATAAAGTGCTCCAGTTTCCCGCGTTATTCTGTTAGATACATTGTCACAGTTTCTTGGATCAATCTGTGCAACATAGTATCCCAGTTGCCTGTGTTACTCTGTTAAATACAGAGGACGGAATCTTGTAGGGATCTAAACAACACTGAGATGTGCGGCATAATCAGATAAGAAGTCTAACAAGATCTATCTTGACTTTGGGAGCAACTCATTCCCTCTTTTATATTTCAGGTAAGTGGTGTGGCATGTTTCTCACTAGGTATCAGTGAGTTGTCAATTAAGGGGGATTTCTGCTTGTTAAACACATTGATATTCAGCTTCCCATCTTACCAGGCTCACCAAATTAAACTACACATGGGGAAAATTCAGCTTGGATACCAGAGTGGTAACTGGCAAATTCAGCTTGCTGCTTGTTTTGAACAACCTCCATGTTGTGTAGGGCCAAACTGTTGCTCAAGGAATGATCCTTGGCATTAGCAGCATGCATCCCTAGTTCACAGGCACTGGCATCCAGCATACGCCAACCTTTCATGACCACCTCTGCAATACACTGGCAGTGTGCTCTAGAAGCGCAGATCTGCATTGCACCGTAGCCAGCATTGTAAGGCTGAAGCAGAAACATTTTGTGTGCATGGGCATGCACTCAGTTAAAAGATTGTACTGGGCTGCATGTCAGGGCTTCTCTTGACATTCTTAGTGCTTGCTCACTTAGCACCTAATTGCATTCATGCCTTGCCTTGCTGTGGTGTGCAATTACAACAGTCATACAACCAGGCAAATTCTTTTGCTGGTCAAAGTCATCAGTCAAGGGGGTCAATGTTGCTGCACAGCAGCATCCTATATCAACTCTCCAATTTTCCTGTGCTACTCTACTAGATATGGTGCCCGTCAGATTCCTCTGTTCCTCTATTAGGTGCAGTTTCCTAGCTTTTAGTGTTATCTTGTCGAATACAGTGCCCTAATTTACTGTGTTAAACAATGAAACTAAATGCAGGAGTAGGCCAGATGCAGTAAAATGTGACTAACTGTGAAGTTAGACATATCCCTGTGAAAAACATAGTATTACATAAATAGTGATAGTTTGGGAAGTGTGATTATACAAGGAGATTCCAGTTCAGTTTCTTGTCAATGGTAACCCCCAAGATGTTAATACTGGGAGATTCAGTGATGGTAATGTCTTTGACTGTCAGTAGGTGATAGTTAGATTTTCTCTTATTTGAGATGGTCATTGCCTGGCATTTGTATGGAGTGAATATTACTTGCCATTTGTCATCCCAAGACTGAAAATTGTCCAGATTTTGTTGCAGTTCAATATGAACTACTTTAGTATCTGACAGTGAATGGTGCTGAACATTGTGCAAACATTATCATCCCAATTTCAGACCTTATGATGGAGGGAACGTCAATGATGAAGCAGCTAAATATGTTTGGGTCTAGGATACTACCCTGAGGAACTTCTGCAGAGATGTCCGGGGGCTGAGATGATGGATTTCTGACAAACACAACCTTTTCCTCTTATTCCCATTGACTCCAGTTTTGCTAAGGCTCCTTTATAAACACACTTGTCAAAAACAGACTTAACATCAGGTCAGACATGCTCACCTCACCTCCGAGATTTAGCTCTTTTGTCCATGTCTGAACCAAGGCTGTAATGAAATCAGGAGCTTAATGGCCCTGGCAGAACACAAACTGAGTCGGTGAACAGGTATTTGTTCAGCAAGTGCTACTTGATAGCACTGTTCATCATTTTATTGATAAAAATTAGATTGATGGGGAGTAATTGGCCAGTTTGGATTGTCCTCCTTTCTGCAAACAGGGCACAACTGGGCAATTTTCCACATTGTTGGGTAGATGCTAGTGCTGTAACTGTACTGGAACAACTTGGCTAGGGGTGCAGCCAGTCCTGGAGCATGATTCTTCAGTACTATTGCTGGAATGTTGTCAAGGCCCATGGCCTTTTCTGTACCCAGTGTCTCCAACTTCTTCCTGATATCATGTGGAGTGAGTCGAATTGGCTGAAGACTGGTATCTGTAATGCTGAGGACCACTAGTGGACGCTGAGATGAATCACCCAATCAGCACTTCTGAAAGAAGATCATTGTGAATCTTTCAGCCCGATTTTTTTTGCATTGACATGCTGGATTACAGGATGATTGAGGATGGGGATATTTGTGGGGACTCCCTCTCCAGTGAGTTGTCTACCACCATTCAAGACTGGATGTGGCAGGACTGCAAAGCTTAGATCTGATCACTGGTTGTGAGATTGCTCAGCTCTGCCTATCATTTGCTGCTTATGCTGTTTGGGATGCAAGTAGTCCTGTTTTGTAATTGCAACCATCGTATAACCACTTCTATTTATTTGTGCTGATAATTCATTGACTTCATTGCTAATGTACTATGCGTGAAGACACAAAACCTTTAAACTTGTCTTTATAAGCATATTAGCCACCTGAGCTTTATTTTGCACTGTGGTCCCATCAGCTCTTAGAATCATTGCATCCCTAAAGTGTGGAAGCAGGCCATTCAGCTCATTGAGTCCACATCAACCCTTTAAAGGGCATCTCACCCAGAACCTACCCCCTACCCTGTCCCTGAAACCTTGCATTTCCTATTGAATATCCACCTAGCCTGCGCAACCCTAGACACTATGGGCAATTTAACATGGCCAATTCACCCAACCAGCCTATCTTTGGACTATGGGAGGAAACCGGAACACCCAGAGGAAACCCATGCAGGCACAGGGGGTGACATGCAAACTCCATACAGACATGTTTTTCTTCACCCATGTTTTTTATGCCTTTCTCTTTTGCTCCTTACCTTTCTGCCACTTACTTCTAGTTTTGTTTCTCTGTCTTCTTGCTCCATTTCCTGTCAGCTTGCTTTTCTAGTTTAGCCCCTCCCTATCAGTGCTGGCAAACAGGTCATCCCTAAGATAATAAAATGTGAGGCTGGATGAACACAGCAGGCCAAGCAGCATCTCAGGAGCACAAAAGCTGACGTTTCGGGCCTAGACACTTCATCAGAGAGGGGGATGGGGTGAGGGTTCTGGAATAAATAGGGAGAGAGGGGGAGGCGGACTGAAGATGGAGAGTAAAGAAGATAGGTGGAGAGAGTATAGGTGGGGAGATAGGGAGGGGATAGGTCAGTCCAGGGAAGACGGACAGGTCAAGGAGGTGGGATGAGGTTAGTAGGTAGATGGAGGTGCGGCTTGGGGTGGGAGGAAGGGATGGGTGAGAAGAAGAACCGGTTAGGGAGGCAGAGACAGGTTGGACTGGTTTTGGGATGCAGTGGGTGGGGGGGAAGAGCTGGGCTGGTTGTGTGGTGCAGTGGGGGGAGGGGACGAACTGGGCTGGTTTAGGGATGCAGTAGGGGAAGGGGAGATTTTGAAACTGGTGAAGTCCACATTGATACCATTAGGCTGCAGGGTTCCCAGGCGGAATATGAGTTGCTGTTCCTGCAACCTTCGGGTGGCATCATTGTGGCAGTGCAGGAGGCCCATGATGGACATGTCACCTAGAGAATGGGAGGGGGAGTGGAAATGGTTTGCGACTGGGAGGTGCAGTTGTTTGTTGCGAACTGAGCGGGGGTGTTATGCAAAGCGGTCTCCAAGCCTCCGCTTGGTTTCCCCAATGTAGAGGAAGCCGCACCGGGTACAGTGGATGCAGTATACCACATTGGCAGATGTGCAGGTGAACCTCTGCTTTATGGGGAATGTCGTCTTGGGGCCTGGGATAGGGGTGAGGGAGGAGGTGTGGGGGCAAGTGTAGCATTTCCTGCGGTTGCAGGGCAAGGTGCCGGGTGTGGTGGGGTTGGAGGGCAGTGTGGAGCGAACAAGGGAGTCACGGAGAGAGTGGTCTCTCCGGAAAGCAGACAGGGGTGGGGATGGAAAAATGTCTTGGGTGGTGGGGTCGGATTGTAAACGGCGAAAGTGTCGGAGGATGATGCGTTGTATCCGGAGGTTGGTAGGGTGGTGTGTGAGAATGAGGGGGATCCTCTTAGGGCGGTTGTGGCGGGGGCGGGGTGTGAGGGATGTGTTGCGGGAAATACGGGAGACGCGGTCAAGGGCGTTCTCAATCACTGTGGGGGGAAAGTTGCGGTCCTTAAAGAACTTGGACATCTGGGATGTGCGGGAGTGGAATGTCTTATCGTGGGAGCAGATGCGGCGGAGGCGGAGGAATTGGGAATAGGGGCTGGAATTTTTGCAGGAGGGTGGGTGGGAGGAGGTGTATTCTAGGTAGCTGTGGGAGTCGGTGGGCTTGAAATGGACATCAGTTACAAGCTGGTTGCCTGAGATGGAGGCTGAGAGGTCCAGGAAGGTGAGGGATGTGCTGGAGACGGCCCAGGTGAACTGAAGGTTGGGGTGGAAGGTGTTGGTGAAGTAGATGAACTGTTCGAGCTCCTCTGGGGAGCGAGAGGCGGCGCCGATACAGTCATCAATGTACCGGAGGAAGAGGTGGGGTTTGGGGCCTGTGTAGGTGCGGAAGAGGGACTGTTCCACGTAACCTACAAAGAGGCAGGCATAGCTGGGGCCCATGCGGGTGCCCATGGCCACCCCCTTAGTCTGTAGGAAGTGGTCATCCCTAAGGTTACTACCTTTCACGTTCTCCTTTTTGAGTTTACATCCTAACTCCGTACATCCTGCTTTTATTTAAACCTATGTCATGTGTACCTGATATCTACCACAAACACTGGCTTTTCATCCTCCCCTTGCAGAATTCCCTGCAGCCATACTGAGACCTCCATGACCCTGCAACAGGAAGGCAACATACTTTCCTAGAGTCTCTTTTGCAGACACAGGAATGCCTGTCAGTTCCCCTTACCACTGAATCCATCATCATGGTAGCCCTACTACTCCTTCTTCCTCCCATCTTGTGAATCAGAACCACTCATGGTATTTCTATCCGTTGAGAAGTTTTGTTGATGACACAAAGATAGGCAGGGTGTATGTTGTGAAGAGGACATAACTAATATATAGATTGTTGCTACTTCATTAAGTGGGCAGACAAAAATGTCACTAATTATCTAAATCATGAGAAATTTTAGATCTTGGAGATGCAGAGGGATCTGGATGTTCTGGTGCATGAATTACAAAAAGGTTCGTGTGTAGATACAAAAAACAGTTAGGAAAACTAATGGAATGTTCTCATTTGCTACAAGGAGAACTGAATACAAAAGTAGGATGGGTATGCTTCATGTATACAAAACAATTATAAGACCACATCTAAGTACTGTCCATATTATTGGTCACCTTGTTTGAGGAAGAATACAAATGTGTTGGAGGGATTTTAGAGAAAATTTACTGACTTATGCCTGCAACGAGATCTTATGAGGTAGGGTTGGACAGGCTAACTGATCAACTAGTGTGAAGGAATAAGCAACAGTTTGATTGCAACATATAAGATTCAGAGGGCTCTGTAGTGTAGATGTGGAGAGGATGTTTCTTCTTGTGGGACAATCACTATTTCCAAATGAGAGGTCACCCATTTAATACAGAGAGAAGCAGAACATTTTCTGACAATATAGTGAATCTTTGGAACTCACTTCCTGAAAGCTGATGGAAGAAATGTATGAATATTTGTAAGGCAGGGGTGCAGAGATTCTTGCTAAGGAAAGGGGTGAAAGATTTCAGCAGTGGGTGAGAATGTAGATTTGAGGTTATAATGAGAACAGCCATGATCTTATTGAATTAGAAAGCATGTTTGACGTGCAGCTCCTGCTCCTACATTGTATATTATCTGGAGCAAAAGAAAAGTTGAATGATGCTACAGGGTTAAAGTTGCAGAATTGTAAGACATAGGAGCAGAATTGGGATATTCAGCCCATCCAGTCAGCTCTGCTCCAGTGCAAATCACTGAGCTACAGTGCCAAGGGCGACACGGTGACTCAGTGGTTAGCACTGCTGCCTCACAGTGTCAGGGATTTGGGTTCGATTCCAACTTCAGGTGTTTATCTGTGTGGAGTTTGCATGTACTCTGCGTGCCTGCATGAGTTTCTTTTGGTTGCTTCAGTTTCTTCCCACAGCCCACAGATGTGCAGGTTAGGTGGATTAGCCATGAGAATTGCAGGGCTACAGGGATGGAATAGGTCTGGGTGGGATGCTCTTCAGAGGACCAGTGTGGGCCTGATGGGCCAAATGGCCTGTTTCCACAATGGTGGGATTCAATGATTCTAGAATTAATGGGCTCATGGATGATCTGATAATTCTCAATTCTGCTTTCCTACCTTGTCTCCATAACGTCGTACTTTCTTAATGATTAGAAACCAGTCTATCTCAGTCTTGCCAATAATTAATGAGCCAGCCTTGACAGCCCTCTGAAGTAAAGAATTCCACAAATTCACTTCCCTCTGAGAGAAGAAACTCCTGTTCATCTCCGTCTTAACTGGGAGAGCACTTACTCCAAGATAATGCCCTCTGGTCTTCGACTCTTCCACAATGGGAAACAACCTTTCTGTATCTATCCTGTTAAGGCCCTAAGTAACTTACATGGTTCTCATCCTTCTATATTCCAATGAGTGCAAAGTTAACCTACTAAACCTCTCCTCATTGAAAATCCTTCCATACATATTCTCTGGACTACGTCCAATGGCAGCATGACTTTCTTTAGATAAGGAGCATGAACTTTTCATGATATTGTAGGTCTGACCTAACTAGAATAGCTGTTTAGTTTTAACAAATAAAAATCAAGTAGCATGCCTTAATAACTACAGACTGGTAGTTCTGACATCCATCATTATGAAGTGCTTTGAAAGATTAGTAATGGCACACATCAACTCTAGCCTCCCAGCCTGCCTTTATCCACTACAATTCACCTCCTATCGCAACAGGTCATCGACAGATACCATCTCCATAGGTCTACCTTTGTCCCTGGAACATCTGGACAACAAAGATACCCACGTCAAGCTCTTACTTATCGACTACAGCTCTGTTTTCAACACCATAAATCCAAACAAACCCATCTCGAAACTCCAAGACCTAGGTCTCGGCTCCCCCCACTGTACCTGCATCTTCCCTTTCCTGACCCATAGACCCCATTCAGTAAGAATAGGTGATAACACCTCTTCCACCATAATCCTCAACATTGTTTCCCTAAAAGGCTGTGTACTCATCCCCCTACAATACTCCTTAAACACTCGATTGTGTGGAAAAATTCCACCACAACACCATTTACAAGTTTGCTGACGACATCAACATTGTAAGGTGGATCGCAAATGATGGAAAGACAGAATACGGGAAAGGATTGAGTGCATCTTGACATAGTGTAAAGACAACAATCTCTCCTTCAATTTCAGCAAAACGAGGAAGGTGGTCATTGATTTCAGAAAGCGGATTGGAGACCATGCGCCTGTCTGTATCAATAGTGCTGAGGTAGAGGTGGTCCTGACATTGAAAGTGTCAAGTTCCTAGGAGCGTTAATCACCAACAATCTGTCCTGGTCAAGCAATGTCAACATGATGGTCAACAAAGCATAACAACATGTCTACTTCCTCGAGAGGCTAAGGAAATCCGTTATGTCCACAAGGACGCTTACCAATTTTTACAGATGCACCGTAGAAAGCTGGATGCATTACAGCTTTGTTTGGCAACTGCTCTTCCCAAGACCACAAGAAACCACAGAGAGCCATGAGCACAGCCCAGTCCAACAGACAAACCAGCCTAGCATCCATTGACACCAGTTATATTTCCTGCAGCCTCAGGAAAGCAACCAACATAATCAAAGCCCACTTCCATCCTGGATAGACTGTCTTCCACCCTCTTCTGTTGGGCATTAGATATAAAAGTTTGAGTACATATAGGGGCAGATTAAAGAACAGCTTCTTCCCCGTTGTCAGACTTTTGAACTGACCTCTCAATGTTAATTCTGATCTCCCAGTCTGCACCTTCTATGGCTGTATGTCTGTATTCTGCACCCTTCTCCGCTTTCCTGATGCACTTTGCAAGATACGATCTGCCTGGATAGTACTCAAAACAACAATTTTCACTATATCTCAGTACATGTGACAACAATAAATTAAACTCAAATAAAAGCTTATTTTCACCCTTTCTTTGTCATCTTTGTTTTTGAAATGTTCTAAATCCTCTGGCTTCCAACTAATATTTTCCACACTGTATGATTTTTTTCCTTCAATTTGATGTTTTCCTTAACTTTGCTGGTTAACCATAGTTGGCTAATACCCTTCTTCAAATCCTTCTTCCTCACTAGAATATAATTTTTGCTGAGTCATGAACCATTTTCTTGAATGCTTGTCATTATTCCTCAACCACCTTGGTTGCCAAATGCCTTTCCCAGTTCATTCCAGCCAGCTCTGCCCTCATTTGTAATTACCTTTACCTACATTTAGTACAGTCATTCTGATCCAAATTTCCTCTCTGAAACTGAACACTAAATTTTTCCATGTTATAGTTATTGTTCCCTGGGGGACCTTTTACTCTGAGATCATTTATTAAACAAGCTTTGGTACATATTACCAGATCAAGAATAGTCTTATCACTGGTTAAAGCCACAACCTATCGTTTTAATAATATACCTGAATACACACACTATGAATTCTTCCCATGGTTATCTCAGCCTATCTAATTATCCCAAACTACACAAAGATTAAAATCACATATGATTAATGGAGTCACAGAACTGTACAGCACAGAAACAGACTTTTCGGTCCAACTTGTCTATGCCAACCAGATATCCTAAATAATTACAGTCCCATTTGCCAGCAAATGGCCCATATCCCTCCAAACCCTTCCTATTCACATACCCATCCAGAAGCCTTTTTAATGTTGAGATTGTACCAGCCTCCACCACTTCCTCTGGCTGTACATTCCATATTTGCACCATCTTCTGCATGAAAAAGTTACTTAATTGGTCCCTTTTTAATATTTCCCCCCTCACCTTAAACCTATGCCCTCTAGTTTGGGACTCCCCCACCCCGGGGAAAAGACCTTGACTATACACCCCTTCACAATTTTTCAAACCTCTATTAGGTCATCTCTCCAATGCTCCAGAGAAAATGGTCCCAGCCTATTCTTTAATATATACCATAGAACAGTTTATTACAGTCATAGAGCCTTACAGCACGGAGAGAGGCCCTTCGAACTCAAAGGGTCCCTGCCGACTAAAATATCCATCCATGCTAACCTCATTTCCCTGCACTTGGCACACATCCTTCTAGACTTTTCCTGTCCGTGGATTCCTCCAAATGCCTTTTGAATGTTGTTAATGTAAGTTATTCTATAGATGAAATGTGCTGCCATTTTTATATGCACTCATTATCTCCTGATTTATTCTCTGTTTTATAGTATAGTCACTGTTAGGCGCCTATTGACTGCTCCTACCAGTATCTTCTTCCCCGTAATATCCTAGATATGCATTTAGATTCTTCATTAACCAATTCAAGATCATTTCTATCACACTATTTTATTCTTGTAATAACTCAGACTAACACAATTCCTCTTTAATTCCTGCCTTTCTTTTTGAAAGGTCACATTTCTAGTTCCCAGTTTGGATCTCATTGTAACCATTTTTCTGTAATGGCTATACAATCATTCCATTAACCCATATTTGTGCAGTTAGTTATTTTGTGTGTTATTAATGCCACACTTATTTAAGTAAACAGTGATTAGTATTGCTTTTTAAACACCTTTTTAACCTATTTTATGTCTTTCTTTGTTTACATATTCGGCCCCTTTTTGTCCTCTTTCACTGTTATTTTCTAATAAATATCCTGAAATGTTGTCATATCCTTTTGATCTGTAAGCCTTTTTTCCCTCTCACAAAGCTCACCCCACCCCATCCTCATTAGTTTAAAGCCCCCTCTACTGCCCTAGTTATTCAATTCACTTCCTTCTCAATGCAGTTCAATTAAAGCCTATCCCACCTGAACAGCTGCCTTATACTGCCAGTGCCCCATGAACTGAAACATATTCCACCCCCACTATAACTGAATCATGCAGAACCTTTCCTTTATTTATACTGTGCCAGTTTGCCTTTATGAGACTCCTTCTAATATCATTTTCTAACAGGAGTGTTGGAAATGAGAGCATTGTTTCAAAGATGGCATTCAGTTGTCTGCACACATTATTAGTGGCCTGCAACAGCTACAAACACCAGGAGTTACATTTCTCTTTCGATTAACAAAGGGAGATATTGTTAATGAGCAAAGGTCCCAGAGATCCTACTGAATTTGTGTAGTTACTGAACATGCTAGCCTGCCATCAGTCAAAAGACAACCAGGAGGAGCTCCCACAATCTCCAGTCCTAATCCGAACCCCAGCAATTGACACAAAATCCAGGATTTGTATGGCACGATGCAGTGGGAACTGCATGCATAAATCCTGATTGCAGTAAGCTGATTCACACACGTGCTACAACCTTCCTTAGCTTTCATGCACATTCATAACTCTTCGCTTTCTTGACTGTCAGGTCAGTTTATCCTGATCGATCAGCACTGTGGCAACCCAACAGACTATGGCAAAAGGCCAAAAGCAAAAGAAAGTAGTTGTCAGACCAGTTCAGACAGAGGAATTCTCATTACATTTGTGCAGCATCTTGGTAAGACTACATCCGGAAGATTATATGCAATTTTGGTCTCCACATATCAGCAAGGTTACATTTCCGATAGACACGGGGTAGCAAATTGTCAGTGGATTGGTTTCTGGAATGAAAGTGCTGTCCTGAGCGAATGAATAAAGTGAACCTGAAATAGCCTTGTGTGATCACTTGATCTCAAGAATCAAGTGCAGTACTCTGCAGGAGAAACAGCAACACACCTGTGGGAAAATAGCTTCCAAACTTGTGGCTGAATTTCTGTTCATTGCTGAGCCTTTGTTGTCACATTTGTGAATGTCATCTGATTTTGGTAATGCTAGATGTATATCCAGATGGTATAGATTTCCAGATTTGATTATGGGGAGCAGATCATTAGAATTAAATCCTGGCAGCGACTCAATTGGCCACTTAGGAGTGTAGTGTGTAAGGAAAGCACCCCAGTATGCACTCAGCTCCTTCAGAAGACTGAGAGCAGAAGCTGTGGAAGTCAATTGATACCAGGGTTTATTGAGAGGAACATAAGCATTATGGAGTTTTAGAGACATCACTGGAATGATACGTCATGGTTAGTATAACAAAGCATGTCAAAGCTCTGACAGGGATTTTGATTTGTCTGATTAGTACAGTAAGGCAATGCACATATTAGGCAGTTCATTGGACAGATTAAATGAACATCACCTCTGTTTGGAGTACTTTGGGCGAAGCAGTTCAAGAATGGGTCCAGCCCATCAGAAATACATCATAGTCAGCACAGAGAACACCTGCCATCCTGCCACAGACACAACTGCAGCCACTTCAGAACACACCCAAAAAGATGAATCAGGGAACACACTCATTAACGTTTCATCAACTGAGTCAGAGCGGACTGCAGGAAAACTGAAATGAGTAACAGAGAAAACAGGAATGTAGCAGCCACCTTCTCAACACAACAACAAAAACAGAAAATCCAACAGAATGTTGCCAGAGCCTTGCCAGAATGTTTCCAACTTTCTGGCAAGACCAACAGTTATTAATGATCACTTATGAATGTACACATGAACGTACAATGAAGGAGCAGAAATGGACCATTCAGCCCCTCGAGCCTGTTCTGCCATTCAATTAGATCGTAGCTGAACTGCTTGTGTTTTGAATTCCACATTCCCATCGACCCTGATAAGCTTTGACTCTCTGCCTGACAGGAATCTGCTCTGTCACAATAACGCTCAAAGTCCCACGAAATACTCACAGTCCCCTACTACTTTCTGAGGCAGGGAGTTGCAAAATCTCACCACCCTCTGAGAGATGAGAATGTTTCTCAGTTCTGTTCTGAAAGGATGGCTCTAAGTTAAAACAATGTTTTGGACGCTCAACAAGAGAAATCATCACTTCCACATCCACCTTGTCAAGATCATTCAGGATCTTATACACTTCAATCAAGTCACGCCTCAATTTTCTAAGCTGCAGTGGAAATAAGCCCAGCCTATTCAACTAATCCTCACAAATCAACCCACTCATTCCCGATATCAATCTAGTAATCTTCCTCTGAACCACGTCCAATGCTTTTTCTGTATGTCTTTCCTAAATTAAGGAGACCAAAACTGCATGCAGTATTCCACACGTCACACCAATGCTGTCTACAAGTATAACAGCCTTACTGTTGGGCTCAAATCGTCTCATGAGAAAGGTTAATCTCCCATTAGTCTTCTGGATTCAATGCTGAATCTACAACCTAATTCTTTGTGACTAATTGAACCAGAACACCTAAATCCCTCTTTGCCTTATAATTCTGCAGCCATTCTCCACTTAAGTAATATACTGGTTTTTATTCTTCCTTCCAAAGCAAGCAACTTCACATTTTCCCTCAGTATATATCTATTTATAGCTGTCTGCAACTTTCTTATGCCTTTCTTGATGTCTTCTGTGGATGCTACCATACCTTCACTCCCTCATTTACATCATTGATGTAAATTTTAAAAAGATGAGGCTCTAGCACAGACCTCTGCAGAGCTCCACTCATCACATCCTGAGAATCAGACCCATTTACATACTGTCAGAGTTTTATTGGTTGGTTAACCAAACTTCTATCCATGCTTTTACCATGAGCTTCCTTTTTATTTTTTGTTGATGAGGCACCTTATTAAATGCCTTCTAAGAATTCAAGTAATGTACATCTACCCTTTATCCACAGTGTGTTATGCCATCAGAGAAGTCCGATAAATTAGTTAAAGATGATTTCTTCCTGGTGAAATCATACTGAATCTTCCTAATTACCTTGAGTTCCTAAATGTGCAGGCATAATCTCTTTAAAGATCAATTTGACCATCTTCCCCATGTCAGACATCAAACCATCTGACCTTTAGTTTCCTGTAATTTCCCTCCCTCCCTTCTTTGGAGGAGTTATATTTTCTACTTTCAAGTCTGATAGAACATTTCCTGAAAATAAGGAAATTTGGATATGTAACACAAATACATCAACAACTTCATGAACATCCTTTTTATAAGATCCATCTGGACCTGGAGACTTGTCAACCCACAGCTTCAATAATATGTTTAGTATCACTAAATTCCACTCTGCCTTTTATCCTTTGATTTACAACCATTAATGGAATATGTATCATCTATAGTGAAGATGGAAGGATGGCATTGTATGTCCAAAATAAATGATCATACTATAGCACAGAACTTGGAGAACTTTTCAAAGCTTTTGGTCTTTAATACACAGGACCCTGTATGTCGTAGACAGATACATCATGTACATGCACGGCATCTATATTAATGCTACAAAATAGATGGCAGTCATTTACTGGTTCTTTTCTCAGGGCAATGTCCTAACCAATCAAGGGCATGATTTAAAATTTAAACAAATGACTGGCTGATAATTGTCAATCATGAAATGCTACACTTTTCATGGCAAAGCCTGTGCCAATGAGAGTCTACTTGCCAACTACTCACCTCTCTCCTCCCAGACAGTATCAGTTTTGGCTCCACACCCCTTGAATTGGAATTCTTGCAAATTGTCATGATGACTACAAGGTGAAAAGCTTTGGCAAAAGTGTCTTTTATTCAGCAATGTGCAATACAATATAACTTGAAGGTGAATATATTCTTTGTTAAGTGCATCATTTTACCTGATATTCCTCCTCCTTTTGCTATCACTGCTGAAATAAAGTATGCTTATACCATCTCCCACCCTATCACATTCTTTTGCAGGGCCTAGAAGCTGTGGAGATCAATCCTGTGGCAAAAAAAATTTAAGATCAAACTTTGGTAACATATTACTTTCCACAGTCTGTAATATTTTCCTAACTCCTGTTTAACCATAAGACCCTTGAACTGAAGAAGAGTACCGAGAATGCTATTCCTTCCCTTTCTTTCAAAATCTACCCTCAGATTACCTTCAGGAATGATCACATCTTTAAAATGCAGGTCTTGGTGGGAGATATTGGGATCCCAAATCCCCACTAGACACAGTATCCCCATTAAACGCAAGCCCAGTTTTCCAAACCAGTATTCTAGTTTCTGCTCAGATAACTGCCTGCAATGCACTTCAAAACCAACTCAACTGATACAGGGGCCAAGGTACCATCATTGAGCTCGTGGTTCCTTTGTCTGGGCATTGATGTTCCTCTGGAAGGCCAATTCAGTATTTAGACACCATATTCTACTCCCGCCTAGGCTGGATTGTCTGGATTTTGGTTCAAACACATCATATCTAACTTAAAACCAAAGGTTAACCTCCAACATTACTCCCCAATATATCTCTCTACTCTCCTATTCAGCTATTCTACTATCTTGCACTGTGGGCCTTGTACTTCCATTTGTTTTTCCCAACAAAAATAATTTACAATCCCACTAGCAAAGTTGTTAAATAGGTAGTTTGCATATTAGTTTCAATCTGCTGCCATAGTTCTTTCAAGAGACAATCTGAATTCTGCCAAGTGTCACTATCATATCATTTTATTAATTACAGTCTAAGTAATCGTGTAGGAATGAAATACAGGCCCATATAATTAGACAAGGAAAGAATATCCTTCAACTTTGCATCTCTCCATCCCCTCCCTTCAGCCAGAAGGTGAATTTATCTGGGCTTCAGAACCCGACAGCATCTTGTACAAAAATCTCTGGATCCAATTGCACACACGCGGCTGGAATTTTGAGCCTTGCTACCCTCTGGCTGACCCCTGGCAAGAATGTGTCTACAGTATGTGGGCAGGATTGTGCTTGATGTCATTGTTTAGCTAAACTCCAGACTGCCATCCTCTGCCCTGTTGACTTCTCTACACTTTATGGAACACAAGTGTTTCCTGTGATAGATGGCAGGGAGGGTGGCAGCAGATGCTTTGGGATGAGATAAATTGGGCCCGGGGAGTTGTCACATTGAGGACAGCTGGTATAGTGAGCTGGCCAGGTGGCTAAAGTTTAATGAGTGCGTTCAACAGTTGTAAACAATCTAACTAAAGCCAAGAACTTATTACAATAGTGACTGCATTACACACTGCTCTGGGAATGTGAGAAAAGCAAAACAAAATGTACTACCCACACTCCTCGCTTCTTTGAAACACTGGGCAGCTGTTGGTTTGATTGGCAGTTGGCACAATTGGTGCATATCGCTCATTGTGTTATGCAGTAGGCTTTGAGCAGAAAAACATATTTAAAACAGATTTAAAAACATATTGGTGTTTGCTGTTTGTGCCTCCATGAGTTTCCAATTTGTGAAAGTAGTGCTACTTTCAGAGGCTAAAAGACAGGAAATACTGGCTTCTGGAAATACTGGCTTCTTAAAAGTTCACTGAGCTTACCACATGAACTAAGTCAATGTTTTATCCCCGATTAATTCCCCATCTGTGGTGTGTTATGATAATGACTGATGATCATGAAGAATTTGGTAATCAGACTCAGAACCAGAGAGCCTGGGTCTCCTGATCATTATAAAAAGGAGCCCTGTTGAAGTGGCTGAAGTTTTGAGAATGGACCGTCTAAGGGAATCCCCCCAGAGAGGTCCCTTTGGTTTCTAATACCAACAAATATTATGTAATTGTAGTAATGTTCAAGCATTCCACAGCTCCTTGCTCATGGCTCTAATGAGCTTTTGCGCAGCTCAGAAAACTCGGTTTGCTGCTCAGTCGTTGGCACATTGAAGGTTTCAAGTATCAATGCAAGGTCAGACAAAAGGACACACTTACGAACCATCCAGTCCTCCAGTTTGCCAGCACCCATTCCCTGCAGCAGGATCCCTGATACCAGGGATTCGCTCTGTGAGCTTTTAGGCACAATCCTATTAATCTGAATGACTTCCTTGATCTTTGTTAAATCTTCTGTGTATCTACAGTTACTGGGTTTGATACTGTATACGATTATTTCGCTGCCAACAAGGAGATACCAAATGTGAGTATATGTAAACCACTCGGACTGCAACAGTTAAAGAAGGCAGTTCACCAGGCTAGTTCTGAAGAAAGGTGACTGGATTTGAAATGTTAACTCTGTTTTGTCTCCAAAGATGCTGCAAAATCTATTATGTTTCTCCAGAAATTTCTGTTTTTGTGCAGTTCAGCTCAACAGGGCATTTAGGGATTGGCAATAAACACTGATCCAGCCAGCAATGCCCACATCCTGTGAATGATTTCTTTTTTAAGTACCAGTAACAATGAAATCAGGGTCTACTGAATGGGAGAATATAGTAGCATAGTGTCAATAACAGGGTGGCATGGTACCTCAGCAGTTGGCACTGATGTTTCCCAGCACCAGGCTCCCAGGTTCAATTCCAACCTTGGGAGGCTGTCCGTGTGGAGTTTCCTCTGGGTGTTCCAGTTTCCTCTCACAATTCAAAGATTTTCAGGCTGTGTGGATTAGCCATGGGAAATACAGGATTACAGCAATCGGGTGAGGGGCTCTTTGGAGGGTTGGTGCAGGCTCACTGGGCTGAATGGCCTCTTTCCGCAGTGTAGGAATTCTATGATTCTACCACTGGGCTACTAATCCAGATGCTCAGGCTACTATCCCAAGGGCACAGGTTCAAATCTCATTGAGTTCAAATTCCATGAGTTGCCACAATGAATAAATCCCAGTAAAAGTTGGTAGTTAAGCATTCAACCCAGAGCACTGTGCTGGATATAAAGCAATGCAATGAAAGGAGTTGATACGGAAGTGAAGAGGAAGACCTGGCTGCAATAATTCCCACACTGAGGGCTTAGGTTCTAATGTATGCATGTAAATGAACCTCTCACTGGGAAGTAAATATTGCCATGCACAAGCATCAGCATCAATACGAGGTGACATTTAGGAACACTTTCACATTAACCTTTGTTTAATACCTGGATTTCATCCATTTGTAATGTCTTTACAAACAAGTATTGGCCAGTCATATATCTCCATCAGGTGCAGTACGTCAGGTCCTGAATCTGTAGCTCTGAGCTTACATCATTCATATACTTCAGATGCAACACAAATTTAAAAGTTACAATTTCATACCTGCCCCTGCTGCATGGGGCTTCACAGTTCAAAAATCATCTGCTTACATCCTGGATTCTAATTATAGACAAGGAAGACAACTTGCAATTTTAATCATTGCTATCAGCAAGTGCTCAGCTAAATACTGGTAATTTAAAAATATGTAATCACATATTTTAATGTACATCTTGGTAAGCCTGTGACTTAAAAGAACACTTCTGCTCTTTAGTCTTTCCAAATGTTTTACCTTTGTGACACTCCCTTCCTCTCTTGTTTCCAGAATATGTTGAGAGACATTCCACAATCACCAAGGTGACAAACATTCTTCATTGTCTGAAACTGCAGTCTGGGCCAAAAAGCATCTTTGTCCTTAACTCAGACGCACAGAAGGAATTCTGCCATCTGTATCCAGGCAGACACCCGGTTATAATCAAACCTGTTATTGCTGGTTCAGGAAGACGATCACCACCATCTTTTCCTAGAGATGAGAAATAAGTTATTCATTCATTCATGGATTGTGTGTGTTGCTCAAAAACCCAGAACTTATTGTCTATTGTTCAATATTCTTTCATTAATGGAAATGATTTGCAAGGGCATTTCAGAGACCAGTTCAGAGTGAACCATGACTCACAGTTTGGAGTCAAATTTAGGCCAGTCTAGATAAAGAAAGCAGACTGCCCTCCTCTAAAGGACGCCAGTGAAGCCATTTTTTTTTAATGATCCTGTAGTTTCATGCTCATCATTACTAAGGGAGGCTTTTGAATTCCAAATTTTGTTTATTCCTGTCTGGCACAAAACTAAAATGGGAAGTGTGTCCCGACCATGGTTAATCAGGGAAATTATGAATATTGCAACACTAGATCCAAGGAAAGGACTTACAAATTGGCCAATAAAATGCAGCAGACCTGAGGAATAGGAGCAGTTCAGATTTCAGCAAAAATGGACAAAGGAATTGATTAAAACAGGGAAAATAGAATCCATGCATGTGCTTTCAGGAAACATATAAACTGATTGCAAAACTTTCTATTTCACTTTTAAAGGTATGTGTAGAGAAAAAGATTAGTGAAGACAAATGTAGGTCCCTTCTAATCAGAAACAAGGGAAACTTTAATTGGGAAACGAAGCGATATCAGACTAATGAAAGAGATATTTTACTTCTGTCTTCACAAAAGAAGACACAATTAACTCCCAAAGATGTTGGGGAGCACTGGATCTAATGAGACAGATGAACTAAATGAAACCAGTATTAGTAAGAAAAATAGCGTTTGGAAAATTGATGGGATTAAATGTTGCTAAATCCCCAAAGGTTTATAACCTACATCCCAGAGTACTTAAGGAAGTGGTCCTAAGAAGGATGGATGCATTGGAGGTCATCTTTCGAGATTTTAGAACAGTTCCTATGGTTTGGAGGGTTGCTGAAAACCCCATTATTTATAAAAAGGGAGGTAGAGCGAAAACAGGGGATTATAGATTGGTTAGCATGACATTGGTAGTAGTAAAACATTAGAGTCATTATTAAAGATTTAAAAGCAGAGGGCTTAAATAAAACAGTGACAGGGCCAGACAGAATTAACATGGATTTACAAAAGTCGATCATACTTGACAAGTCTACTGGAAATTTTCCAGGATGTAGCAAGTGCAATTAATAAAGGAGACCAGTAGATATGATTCACTTGGAATTTCAGGAGCCTTTCAATAAGGTCCCACATAAGAGCAAAATGAAAGCGCGTAGGATTGCGGGGAAATAACATACTGACAGTGGTAGAAATCTGGTTGGTAGACAGAAAATAAAAAGTAGGAATTAATTAAACATTTTCTGAGTGATAGCCAGTAACTAGTGGCATTCTACAAGATCAGTGCATACAGCCCAGCTACTCAAAATATTTATTGATGATTTTGATAAGCAAACTAAATGTGAGTTCTCTAAATTTGTAGCTGGTACAAAACTGGCTGGGAGGGGATGCTTTGAGGGGGGTGCTGAGATGCTACACTGTGATTTGGACAAGTTGAGTAAATAGGCAAATACATGGCAGATGAAGTGTAACACGGATAAATGTGAGGTTATCCACTTTGCTGGCAAAAACAAGAAGGTAGATCATTATCTGAAATGGAGACAGATTGGGAATAGGAGAGAAAAAATGAGACCTGGATGTCCTACACAAGTCACTGAAAGTAAGCACGTAGGCACGACAGATGGTGAAGTTAAAAATTAAGTTGGTTTTCTGACAGAGGAATTGAGTACAGGAGCGCTGATGTCTTGCTGCAATTTTCAGGACATTGGTGAGATCACATATGGAATACTGTGTGCAGTTTTAGTCTTCCTATCTGACGAAGGATGTTCTGGCTATGGAGGGAGTGCAACAAAGTTTTACCAGACTAATTGATAGGATGGCAAAAGTGATGTCTGAATATACATTGGATTAGTTGGGTCTACAATAGATAATTGATGACGGACCTCATCAAAACTTAGTAAATTCAGAAAGGATATTCGCAAAGGGATCACAGTCTGAGGATACGGGTAGGTCATTAGGAAATTTCTTCACCCATACAGTGGAGAGCCTGTGGAATTCTCTGCTGCAGAAACAGGTTGGGGCCAAAATATTGAATGTATTCAAAAAGGTATTAGATATAGTTCTTAGGATTAAATGGATCAAAGTGTGTGAGATGAAAGCGGCAACAGGGTACTGAGTTAGACGTCAGCCATGATCATGTGGAATAGTGGAGGGCGGAATGGCCTACCCCTGCTCCAATTTTCTATGTTAGCGAGTTTTGAGAAGATTTGTAGCTCAGGTTGAGGTTCTGGATGTGAGTTTGCTCGCTGAGCTGGAAGGTTAGTTTTCAGATGTTTCATCACCATTCTCGGTAACATCATCAACAAACATTGATTTGGAGCCAATCTACCATCCCCTGAGAAAAAGAACAGGAAATGACATCATCAACGCAGGAAATGACATCACCAACCCAAGGAAACCTAACCAGATAAATAGAAAGCGGGACATAACACCAGTGCTTCGTCGGAGGCTCACTGATGATGTTACCTAGAATGGTGACGAAACGTCTGAAAACTAACCTTCAGCTCAGCGAGCAAACTCACATCCAGAATTTTCTATGTTTCTATTTTATTTAATTAATGAATTTGAGGAATTTAACTTCCAGATGAGAGAATCTAATCATCACTGTTTGGCATTCAATGGCATTTCCATCACTAAATCTGCCAGTATCAACATCCTGAGGTTACCATTGACAAGAAACTGAAATGGACTCGTCACATAAGAAATGTAGACCAAATCACAGGTTTGAAATCATATAACCCATCTCCAGTCTCCCCAAAGCCTGCCCATCACCTACAGGCACAAGTCAGGATGGAATACTCCTGTCTTTCCTGGATTAGTGCAGCTTCAATAACACTCCAGAAACTTAACACCATTCAGAACAAAGCGGCCAGCTTAATTGGCACCACATCCACAAACATTCAGTTCCCCATCACTGACACTCAGTAGCAGTGGTGCATACCATCTAGAAGATGTTCTGTAGAAATTCACCAAGGCTCCTTAGGCAGCACAAAGGAAGACAAAGGTAGCAGAGACAGGAGAACACCACCGCCTGCAAGTTCCCCTCCAAGCCACTCACCATCCTGACTTGGAAATGTATTACTATTCCTTCACCGTTGCTATGTCAAAATCCTGGAATTCCCTCCCTAACAGCATTGTGGGTCAACCTACAGGAAGTAGTCGGCAGTAGTTCAAGAAGGCAGCTCACCACCACCTTCTCAAGGCAACTAAGGTAAAATATACTGGTCTGGAGAGTAATGCCCATATCACATGAATTAATGAATAAAAAACCATTTATTCTAAAGCTAGGCTTCAAAAACTGTTTGGAAAGAAATCACCATGCCTACAGACATACATATAAATTAATTATTATCTCCATACACACAGTAAACCTACATGCTTCCTCAAAAAAACAGAAAAAACTTCAAATATATGCTGTTAAAATATACATTATAAAATACACACATATATAATTCACACAGTCTATATCACATTGGTCAAGCCAAAGGGCACAAGAATTTCAGAAATAAAGGGAAAATTCTGTTCAGCTCTTCAATCCTGCTACTCTGTTTGCTAAGATTATGGTTGATCATTTAGCTTCACTCCATCTTCCCAAACTATCGCCATACTGGTTGATACTTAGTTTGCCAAAATCTAAGGGTCTTGAACATTTCCAGTGACTGAGCCTGCACTTTTCTCTGGGCTAGAGATCCAGAGATGCACAGTCCTCTGAGTGAAAACATTTCTCCTCATCTCACTCCTACATAACTGACTCACTTATTCTGTAAAAATTAGGCCCAGTCCTTGGCTCTCCAGCCTAAGGAAGCTCCAATTCTTTCATAAATTATCTCCCCTTCTAATAAAGTGATGGGTGGCCATTTCTTCTGATGAAAAATTACTCAGCTCCATTTATTCTAAGAATGGAAATGACCATGCCAGTCTCCTGCAAGGCTTGGATAACATGCAGACTCGATCTAGCAACCAACAGGTAATGTCAGCATAACCTTAGCGTCAATTAATAATGTAGTGAAATCCCAGACATTTCCCTTCAGCTATACTGTTAATTTGAACCCCTATCATAAACATTGAAGGGTCACCATTGACTAGAAGATGAATTAGATTAGTCATTTTAATCTGTGTCAACAACTGGTGGCAGTGGCTTCAGTTTTCATGACAACCAGCTCACCTTCTGGCCCCCCAAAGCTTTCCCTACATTCCATGAGAATTGAGAGGGGGCACTTCTCAATACCATGGCTGGTGCTGCCGGATGGAATTACCTTTAGGGACTGTCCCTAAATAGTAGTAAATTAGAAAAGTGTAATATTAAGAGATTAGCTGCGAAGCAACAGCGGATAAGTAAATGTCAGTGCCAGGATAATAAAGTGTGATAAGTAATAATGATAATAATAATGATGTCAGTAATAATAGGCTAAATGAGGCAGAACAGAATAAGAGGAGACTGAAGATAAGGTAATGAAAGTATCTCAGACCTGATAATTAGAAAAGTTAGTAAGTAAGCATAAGTTTATGACCTCACATGTGGGTGAGGTCAACCAAAGGGAATGTGTGACCTGTTGTTTGTGGGAAGCCGTGAACTCTAGCAGTGTCCTAAATGGCCACATCTATGGGAAGTGCTCCTGCTGCAGAAACAGGAGCTCTGGGTTTCAGAACTCGGGCAGCAGTTGGAGACATTGTGGCCTGGCCATGAGTCTGAGAGTCACATGGATAGCAGGTTTGGAGAGGTGGTCAGACCGCAGGTCCAGGGGCTGGAGGAAAGTGGCTGAACACTAGGCGGTCAAAGAGAATCAGGGAGGGAGTGCAGGACTCCCCTGGGCTCCTCATAATTAATCAGTTTTCCCATTTTGGAAGCTGAGGAGAGCGCTAGTTCCTCAAGAGAGTGCAGACAGAGCCAAGCTTCCAACATCACAGGCATCCCAACTGTACAGGAGAGCAGGAAGAAGAAAGGAGGAATGACAGTCATAGGGGATTTATTAACTAGGAATAGGCAGGCGTTTCTGTAGCTGCAGATGTGACTCCAGGATGGCCACTGGGGCCAGGGTCAGACATGCCACTCAGTGGGTGCAAGCCATCCTGATGGGTGAGGGTGACAAGTCAGGGGTCACGATACACTTTCGAACCGCTGTGTTCACCCAGCTTCACACTTGGTTATCTTGGATTCTCCAGCATCTGCAGTTCCCAATATCTCTGATACAATTATAGTACAGGTAGTTCTGCTAAAATGCATGTTTCATTGACGCAAATTGGCTGTTGTGTGATCGAAGGCAAATGGACGCTGTTCGGATGAGACAAACTTGCTACTGTACAGGTATAACGATTTCGCTACAAGGCGATTCTCTACAGTGCACAAGAACACAACTATTGTGTTACAGGAGAACTACCTGTGTCATCACAGCATCAACACCTCAAAAAACTAGGCAGCAGATTAAAAAAGCAGAATCTCAAATGTTGTAATTTCTGGATTACTCTTGGTGCCACATGCTAGCAAGTACAGAAAGAGAAGAGACCAGATGAAAATGCGGCTCAAAGGTTAGTGCAAGAGGGAAAGATTAAGGCCCTGGGATCACTGAGATTATTTCTAGGGGAGGTAGGTGCTAACTGTGATAGACTGCATCTGAACCAGAATGAAACCAACATCCAACATCCCGATATCTCAGTTTGGCAATAGGAGGGGACCCAGCACATTAGTTCAATAGAGACACAACTGACTTTACTAAAAGGTGCCAAGGCAAAGGGAGTTCCGTCATGTTGAGTTTCAAGAGAGTAAGGCGAGGTTGATTGGTCTCTACCTTATGCTCTGAGTATTATAGGCAAGACAGAGGGCTTAAGGGTTGGATTGACATGTGGAATTATGATACTGTTGCCATTACAGAGGCATGGTTGAGGAAGGGGCAGGACTAGTGAATTAACATTCTGTGGTATAGCATCTTCAGGTAGGACAGGAGAGCATACAAAAGAACACATGGAGTTGCATTATTAATCAAGGAGTCAGTTACCACACTATGGAGGGATGATATCTTGGAAGGGTCATCAATTGGAGGCTTTTTGGATAGAAATTCGCAATAAAGAAGAAGGCCCCCAAATGATCAGAAGGCAATAAAGGAGCAGATAAGGAGACAAATAATTGAGGTGTGCAAAATCAGTAATAATTATATTAGGTGATTTCGACTTGGAATAAGACTTGAACAACTGGAATAGTCATAGCATAAAGGATGTTAGGGGGGCAGATTCCCTGAAATGTATACAGGAGAGCTTGCTATGTTAACATGCAGGAGGAACAACAAGAGACAGCGCAGTGCTAGACCTAATTCTGGAGAACCAAGCTGGACAGGTTTGCGAGGTTACAGTGGGGGAGCATTTCAGTGACAGCAACCACAACACAGTACAATTTAAGTTTGTTCTAGAAAAGGAAAAAAATGATCTGCAAAAAAGCAGTTTTGGATTATGGGAAGGAAGGTTGTAGTAAAATGAGGCAGGATCTGACCAAAGTAGACTAGCAACAGCTTTTTGTCGGGAAAATCTAAGGAGGGAGGCATTCAACATGGAAGCATGGACAATACAAGCCCTACATGTGCACTTTAGGGTGACATGCAGGAGTAACAAGCCCAGAGAATCCCCAGTGTCTTGGAATATTCAGGACTGAAATAAGAAGCTTAACAAAAAGGCTTTTAACATTTACAATGTGTGCAAATTAACAGAAGCCCCAGCGGAGTATTGAAAATGCAGGAGGGAGCTTAGGAAAGTAATGACAAGATTAAAGAGAGAGCATGAAAAACACTGGTGGGTAAGATTAGGTAGAATCCCAGGATATTCCATAAATGCATCAAGGGAAAGAGGATAACCAGGATAAGAACAGAGATCAAGTAGCCAATCTGTGCTTGGAGCTGCAGAACATTGTTAGATGTTAAACATCTATGTATTTCACATCTGTTTTCATCTGGAGGAGGATGTAGGTACAGAATTCCAGAAGAGAGACTGCGAGGTACTTGAGCAGATTTATATCAGCATTGAGAAGCTATTAAACATTTTTGTGGGTTTTGGCAGGCATGTCGGGAATCCAAAGAAGCATAGAGAATGCTGGAGAATCTCAGCAGGTCTAGTAATGTCTTTGGAGAAAGAAATAGAGTTCTTATTTTGAGTCCAGTATGACCATATTTCAAAACAATTGGGATATATAACTCAACTAGTTAAAACCCTGACTACCTTATGAACTCTCCTGGTGCACACATATATATATAGATGGAGATAAGTACAAAAAAAAACTGGCATTATAAATGGAAGGAAAAGCTGGGAAGGTAGTACAATGGTCTTGGTCCACAAAAACTCGATCCTTTTGGGTGGTCAAGATTTGCTGCTTCTCAAACTCTCTTCTTCAGTAAATTTCACTTACTTGTAAGAGGCACAAAATGACTACAGGTACACAACCTATAGAATCTCTGATTTATTAGTTAAAAGCCACAACTTACAGAAAATGGTGAGGGAATAAACTGGCTTTCTTCAGACACCATCTCCCTTTCCAAATGCTTCTGGCTATATCATTCACACCTCCAAGCTGTTCAGCTACCTGGAGATCAGGTTATTGACAAACAGGAGGTATTTGACATCAATAAATAGTCATCACTCCATTGACCAGTCAGATACGTATTTCCAGATCAATCTCATTTTGTACATGCTCCCTGGTGCTACCATTTCTGCAGCTAAACTTCCCCCACTGTATGAAAAACACTGACAATAAGTGCTGGTAACTTGCTTTTAAAAAATACAGCAATTCCTTCCACCACTCTTGCTTTGTAATACAATCCTTTCTCCAATAATGTCCACAATGAAAAATAAAAAGAAACTGACTTCATCAACCTGATGCCTTCAAAAGCGGTTTGGCTGATTGATGTGATAGATAATAGGAACTGCAGATGCTGGAGAATCCGAGATAACAAAGTGTGAAGTTGGATGAACACAGCAGGTCAAGCAGCATCTTAAGAGCTTCCAAGATGCTGCTTGGCCTGCTGTGTTCATCCAGCTCTACATCTTGTTATCTCCGGCTGATTGATGTTCCCATCACTGGAATCAAGGATTTACAATGTTGAGTTTCTGGAGTAGAAAGGACTGAGGTCTGCATTAGGAAGGCAGGATGACGCTGTTGAGAAATATCACAAAATGGAACAATTTCTGCGATAAAATCTCAACTTCTTGAACAAATCAACAGATTCGTGGAAGGAAATATTAAACAATCTTGATTTTCTCAGCTTTTCAGTGTGTGTGTAGCAGTTTCATGAACTCACTCAGATGCAAAGGAATTATTCTCTCCTTACTGAATTGTTACAAAGATAATTTATATTTAATATCACTGAGGACTTAACTTTTAAAGGATTGTGGAAAATATAATTTGTTTCAAGTTTTGTGGAAATATGTGGAATGATTTCTTCCAAAGTAATGATTCAATGGTCCCTTTGAGGAGGTGACAGCCCGGTGTTATTATCATGGGACTTTTAATCCAGAGAGCCCAGTAATATTCCCGGGAACCTGGGTTCCAATCCTGCCACGGCAGATGGTGGAATCTGAAGTAAATAAAACTATGAAATTAAGAACTTAACGATGACTATGTGAATCTATTGCTGATGTCAGAAATACCTATCTGGCTCACTGATGTCCTTTCAGAAAGGAAACTGCCATCCTTATCTGGTCTGGCCTAGATGTGACTCCAGAGCCACACCAATGGGATTTCTGTAGTACATCTCATAGATGGTACACACTGCAGCTACTGAGTATCAGTGATGGAGGAGTAGATACTTGTGGATACGATGTCAATCAAGAGAGCTGCTTTGACTTAGACGGTATCAAGCTTCTTTCATGCTGTAGGAGCTGCACCCATCCAGGAAAATATGGAGTATTCCAAAATACTTCTGACTTGTACCTTGTAGATTGTGGACAGGCTTTGGGGAGTCAAGAGGTGAGTTATTTACCACAGTATTCTGACTTCTGACCCGCTTTTGTTGCCACTGTATTTATATGGCAAGTCCAGTTGAGTCTCCAATCAATGGTAACCCCCCCGGATGTTGATAGCTGAGGATTCAGTAATTGAAGAAAAGTAGCAAATGGTATGTGACAGTAGTCATAATAGTTCACTGTAGTCTTTCCTCCAACTCAGCTGGTTCTTAGTAGGCTATCCTGAGCAAGCTGAATCTGGAACAAACAAGCATGATTAGTGATAATGGGAACTGCAGATGCTGGAGAATCCAAGATAACAAAGTGTGAAGCTGGATGAACACAGCAGGCCAAGCAGCATCTCAGGAGCACCAAAGCTGACGTTTTGGGCCTAGACCCTTCATCAGAGCATGATTAGTGGCTTGCCCTCACCAGTCAGAATATCAAAACAAGAGACTCCAGAACATCCTACATTTTATCCTTTTGTCTTCAAAAATAATCCATAGGCTAAAGTGGTTTCCTTGTCAAAAAAGCCAATCTCTACAGCAAAATTTGTTTGTTTTTTTCTTTCCCTGTATCTGCTTATGTGCGTGAGATTTGGGGTTATGTAGAGGGATAAGCATTTACACTTTAATATTACTTACTGTGTATGTTAACCAACTGTTGATGTAGTGTCTTAATAATAAACTAATAATTGCGTTTATTAAGGAATCTCGGCTGATCAATTTATTGTTTAAATTTTGATATTGAGAGGCTATTTAATTGGTTATCTTTGTCACATGAAAAAAGATATTTTCATTTTGTGTTATTACGAGGTGGTGATGCTGCTGTCTTTCAGTCCCAGTCATCACAGAATGACGAGATTTTGAGAATCCAATCAAAAAACAGTTGCAGATTTTTAAGAGATGAAGGCAGGAAGGAGTTACATTTCTGATGTGAAGAAGAAAATCTGAGGAAACAAACATCACATGTGAGTGTGAGCAAGCGTTAAGGGCACTTGTGTTTGATATGGAATGGTATGAGTGAGCTGTAAAAACAGAGCGAAGTGGATCAACCGCAGGAGACTGAATATGTAGTTTCCAAAGTGGTGGATATGACTCACGTTAAGGAGCTGACCTAACAGTGGGGAAAGTCCAAAGAGCTTTACCACCTTCCATACAAGTCCATTCATATGTCTCAGTTCAATGACCATGTAAGGCATTGTCTAACAAACACCAAGATCATTTGCTGCTGAGAACTCTCCTTCTCTTTACACAAAAGGTATGAGCAAATGGTTTAGCGTTATGTCTAAATCTCCCAAGGTGAACCTAACTACAATAGATCATATTTTAGTTCTGACCACTTTAATCAAAAAGTAGAGCTTCGTTATGAATGAGCTCATCTGGTAGAAGACACTGAGAATTGATCTGAAATAGAGAAAAGTTGAAAATGTCCCCTTCACAGGACAGCAGAGCCAGGACTGAATAGCACACAGGAACTTTCTGTTCAAGGTTCTGCGCTGAAGCCTGACAGTGGAGCTGGAGTCAGAAATGGCAGCACAGGAGTGAGGAGGATAGAGAAGACACAAAACTGATGAAGAAAACAGTGAAGACTCAAAACAGGAAAAATTAGAAGAATTTAGAAAGAAATAGAAGAGAAAATCAAGAGGATTGTAACATGGTAGAAATGCATGAGTAGATTCAGAGACACCAAAGAGTCAGTTACCCATGTACAAGGCCAGTAGTCTGCTGGAGTTATCTCCATCTCAATTCAAATGTTTAACAAAAAGTTACTAGAGATTTAGAAACATTCTAGCACATAAGAATAATGGTAATCTGTATTTGGAGAGTTTGGTCCAGACATTTTGATCAAATCTTGTGGAGAGGTGCAAAAGCAGAATGGAGTTGATGTGACCAATGGTGTAAAGAATGGGAGAGATTAAGAATAAGTAAAAACTCATTCTGTAATCCACAGGTATAACATACCAACTACCTTTGACCAGATGAATACAGACAACTACAGAGAGTCAGAATACTGGGTCCGGCACTTTGGAGCAGGAACTGTCCAAATGGCTGAGGAAGAGGAAGAGGATTTATAATGTGACCGTTGGCATACTTTGAAAACAGCACCAAGGGTCCCACATGCTAAATCTCCTGTCACCTTCATACCTGATATATTAACTTCCAGTCTTCACCATCTCTCTGCCAATTCATGACAGTGCATCATTATTTACAATAAAGGAAGAATGTGGTATGTCAGACATCCTGACGAAGCTATTATTGAGTGGGGACTGAGACTCACCAGAATTATTTTAAGCAAAATATCAGGGATGAATGAAATAATGGCACTGGAGAGTGCAAACATCACAGGACCAGATGGTTTCCAACCCAGTGTTTTAAAGAAAATTACTTTGCAGATGCTCTAACTATAATCTTTCAAACCAAAAGAACTGTGGATGCTGTTAATCAGGAACAAAAACAAAGTTGCTGGAAAAGTTCAGCAGGTCTGGCAGCATCTGTGTAGGGAAAGTCCAGTGACTCTTCTTCAGAACCTCTGCTGAGCTTTTCCAGCAACTTTGTTTTTGTTCCTGTGTATAATCTTTCAAAGTTCCCTTGAATTGAGAATTGTTTCTTTAGGCTGGTAAACTGTGCACAACATTCTACAACACAAGGTCATTTTGGAAATGTTTAACTGGTCAGAGAGAGCCAGCTTGGATTGATTTGAATGATAGCAGTATTCCTTGCATTAAACTGTAATGAAAAATTATTTAAAAATCCCTGGAATTGGCAAGGTCATGGTGTAATTTAGTTAAAGTTAAAGTTAAAGTTAATTAAATTTAATTAAAGACATTGGTGGGAACTAACAGGAGAGATAGGGAAATCTATTTGTCCAAATTAACCCTGCTTCTGGGAAAGGTTTTAGAAATGATGATTTGAGATAAAATAAATTCATTTGTGCAAATGTAGCTTAATTAAAGAAAAGCAACATGGAGGTATTAAAGGCAATTGTGTGAACGAATTTGATTGGGTCTTTCAGTGAATTGACAGAGAGGGTTGATGAGGGTAATTCTGTTGATGTGGTGAACATGGGTTTTCAAAAAGCATTTGTAGCGCCACAAGGACTCTTTGTCAAAGGTGAAGCCCATGGATTGAAAGGGATAAGGAAGAATGGTTGTGTGCAGCAAAGGAATAAGACCAGAGAGTAATGATGAAGATACTACAGGCTGTCACGAGTGCAAGTAATTAGAGTCTCTGCAGCTATAAGCAACACATTTCCCACATTCAGTACCAGTCCTAGCTTTTCTAAGGAATTCCCTAAAACACTTATCATTTTGATAACCTCAAAGCCGGTAAAAACCAGCATTTAGCCTGAAAATCATTGCTGATCCCTTTAAGTAGAACAGCTGGGATTTCTTCATACCACTGTTCCTCCTGGGATGCTATGCTCTGAACTCCCTCAGCTCGTGGTCCAATTGGCAACTGACCAAAAGTATCACAGCTGTGATTAGTGGACTTGAGTGTCAGGCAACTGGAGAATTGGAAACCCTTGGCTATTGGACTGTAGAGTCAGCACTGGGTGTTAGGTTGCCTTCCATGACCTTTAATATCTCTATCCACATCACCCACCCCAGCCTTTTTAAACAGATGTTACAGTAAATGGGTAACTGTCATGCTTTGTCATAGGGAATGAAGATGGAAGGAAAAGTGGGAGGGCTTATGAGTGGCAGAGATCATAACAACATTAGATTTAACATAGAATCTCAACAGTGTGTAAGCAGGCTGTTCAGCTCATTCAATCCACCTAGACCCACCAAAAAGCATTCCACCCAGACCCACTCCAGTCCCTGTAACCCTGCACATCCCTGGACACTATGGCAATTTAGCATGGCTAATCCACCATAACTTACACATCTTTGGACTGTGGGAGGAAACTGCAGCACCTGGAGGGCCATGCCAACCCAGGTAGAATGTACATGTGGAGTTTGCACATTCTTCTGAGGGTGGAATTGAACTTGAATCCCTGAGAGTGTGAGGCAGCAACCACTGAGCCACCATGCTGCCCTTAGTTAAGGAAGAGGGAGAAGTCTCAAAGGAATGGGACTGTAGGGTCTGCCTGGCATTGGCATGGGTACTGGCAATGACAGCGGCAAACCCAGTCCTGTTGACCCTGCAAAATCCTCCATTTTAATATCTAGGGCCTTGACCCAAAATTGGGAGAGCTGTCCCACAATCTCGTCAGACAACAGCCTAACATAGACATACTCAGAGAATTGTACCTTCCAGACAACATCCCAAACATTGCTATTACCATTCCTGGGTATGTCGTTCCCACTGACATGAATACAGTTTCTCTGGGACTGGTCAATTTTGATTCCATACCCATGAATTTTTGTGGTATCAAGTCAAAAGTGAGCAAGGAAACCTTGCCCAAATTAATAAATCAAATCAAAACCATTCTTACCACCTATGTGAGAATTCAGCTATGGCTCAATGGCTAGCCCTTTTGCAACAGAGTCAGAAAACTGTGTGTTCAATCCTCTTTCCAGGACTTGAGCAAAAAAATTAAAGTGGACACTGATGTGGCCCTGACGGTGTGCTGCATGGCCTCTTAGATGGCACATTAAACTGAAATCCTTTTTTGGTGCTGGTAAAGAATCCCATGATAGTATTCTGAAGAGAACATGGCAGTTACAACCAGCAAATAAAAGTGAATGCTGCAGATGCTGGAAATCTGAAATAAAAACAGTAAGAGCAGAAGGAACTCAACAGTTCTGGTAGTATCTGTGGAGACCGTAAGTCTGTAAGATATTGGAACAGAATTAGGCCATGGAGCTCATTGACTCTGCTTTGCATTTCATGGATAATGTGTTTCTCAAACTCATTCTCCTGTCTTTTCCTCATAATCTTTGAAGCCCTTGCTAAACAAGAACCTATGTATCTCTGTCTTCACTACCTTTGTGACTTGACCTCCACAGCCTCCTATGGCAAGTAGTATCTAGTATGGCCTCAACTGCACTTGCCTGTTTTCCCCATAACCATGGACTCCATTGAAGATAAAAAATCTGTCTAACTCAGCAGTGAATCTATTCAATGACCCAACATCCACTGGATTCTGTGGAAGAGAATTTCAAAGACTAACAAACACTCAAAAAGAAGAAATGTATCTTCATTTTTGTCTTAAATGATAAGATTTCTTATTTTTAAATTGTGTCCCCTAATTCTAGATTTCCTCACAATGGGAAGCAACCTCTTCACATTCATCAAATCATAAACAACCTTCCTCCAACCCTGGATCTTGGACATCGCAATAGGATCACCTCACATTCTTCTAAACTCTAATAGATACTTAACATGGATACTTAACATTTACACATAAGACAAACCTTTCATCTCAGGAATCCACTGGGTGAGCCAGTTTTGAGCTGTCTCCAATTCAAATTTACTCAAACAAATTTGAGGTTATAACACTTTCTGAGTGAGTGATTGAAACAGGATTGCACAGCTTTCCTTGGCCATATTGATTTTGTGATGATTTTAAGGAGTTTGCTATTATCAGTCGAACTGATTTGGTTATTCCCAGTTTATCATTAACAACAATTTCACAATACCTCAAACATTCAAAATTAAAAGTCAGATTTTGCTTAATTTATCTT
Source organism: Stegostoma tigrinum (assembly GCF_030684315.1). Classification (NCBI taxonomy): domain Eukaryota; kingdom Metazoa; phylum Chordata; class Chondrichthyes; order Orectolobiformes; family Stegostomatidae; genus Stegostoma; species Stegostoma tigrinum. The sequence goes on from NC_081367.1 coordinate 54,930,691, forward strand.
TCAAACTGCTTCATCCTGCCTCCAATGAACCTCTTTCTGGAGATTGGGCAGGATTTGTTTAATTTGGTCTTCTGATTGGCTGAAAACCTCTTTCCTAAGATGTTTCTTTCAGCCAATCAAAAGGATTGTTGTTGAAAGTTGACCTTAAGGCGTCAGAAAATTGAAAGGTCAAATTTGGACCCAGCCTGTAAGTTAAACCAGAAAATTGTGGGGATAGGAGTGGAAGAAGATACTCTTGTCAGGTTGGAATTTTTAATGAAATAAGTTTCACATTCTTAATATAGGCACTTTCCTTCCCCTGATTTCTATCACTGCTATTAAGCAGGGCTCTAATGACAATTGAGGGAAGTAGTTTTGCTTCCTGACTATGTTGTAAGATCTGGACTGTTTTAATTTTTTGCTGAGAACTGTAGTTTGTGTTCTACCTTGTTTAGAAAATGTCATATTGTAGCTTTTGTGTTAAAATCCAGACATCTTTTAGAAAGAAGAAATGTAGCAGCAATGAGGAATATAAAACAGAAAATGTTGTTGAAGGTTATCAAGAGATAGTAGGAACTGCAGATGCTGGAGAATGTGATAACGAGATGTAAAGCTGGATGAACACGGCAGGTCAAGCAGCATCAGAGGAGCAGGAAAGCTGATGTTTTGGAACAAGACCCTTCTTCAGATTTCTGAAGAAGGGTCTAGCCCCAAGACATCAGCTTTCCTGCTCTTCTGATGCTGCTTGACCTGCTGTGTTCATCCCTCTACACCTTGATGGTTAGCAGGCCAGACTATATTGGTGGAGAGATGAATCAATTCAGGTTGATGAGCTTTAGTCAGAACTGGGAAATGTTCCAGGTAAAACAGGTTTTATGTTAGGTTCAGAGATGGAAAGAAGGGAGGGTGAGAAGTAAAAACAAAGTTAATGTCTGTCTGTATACAGTAGGCAGTAAGGGTTAAATCAACAGCAGAGCCACTTACTTGCAGCTGCTAACTGATTTTTTTTTTAAAAACTGGGGCAGATGTTAAGGTTTGAAATTAGTGAATCCAAAAGGTCGTGAATTTCCAGAATGAAAAATTAGTGCTGATCATGTTTCTTTGGAGTGGGGGATGTTGAGGTCAGAGTTGAAATGGGGCAAGGAGAATAGTCAGGATCCTGACTGCAGATTAATTAGGCATGTCCACATAGTGTTACCTAGAGTGCGGGAAAGCTCTAACACTCATATGTAGAGTGGATTGTATTTTGAGCGGTAATGCAAACCCGGCACCTAAGACAGACAGGCAAACAGACGTGGAACAGAATTTTTATTCTGAAGGTAGTTGATCTGTGGAAATTTTTTGCCACAGAGGGCTGTGAAGGTTGGGCTGTTAAGTATATTCAAGGTGGACACGAACAAATCAGTAATCACTAAAGGAAATGAGGATTATTTAAGTGGGGGGGGGGGGGAAGCAGGAAAGTGAAGTTGAGAATTATCGGATCAGTCATGACCTGTCTTGCCCAATCGGAAGTGCAGATGTTTGCTAATGCTTTTGCAAAATTTCAGTGCCATTTCTGAGTATTCAGATACTGAAGTGGTCCTTGTCTAAATGTAGTAAGACATGGATAAATGGCAAGTAACATTCACACACCAGTTGTCAGGCAAAGAAAATCTCCCCCAGGGAGAGAATCACCCCCTAACATTCATTGGCATTGCCATCATTGAATCCTGTGGTCAATATATTGGGCATCACCGTTGATCAGAAACTGAAGCAAGCACCTCCCCACCTGACTCTCCTCATCCATGAGGCACAGCAGCAGTCTGATGGAATTCTGTGCCCAGGTCAACCTGGGAGCAGCTCTAACAACACGTGAGATGCTCAACATTAGTTATGTCAAAGCAGCCTGTTTACTGGTATGCCATGCTACACCTTCAATATTTAGTCCCTGCACCAACAATGTACAACAACAGCAATGCATACTGTTCACGAGAAGCATAGCAACAACTTGCAAGCACATCCCTAACACACAATCTGTATCATGACATTAAGCTTCATAAAATTCCCAGTCAAGAAAGTTCAAGCAGAAACTGCAGAGTATAATGGTCTATTTTACTAAGTTGTAATATTGTAAAGAAAACAAGAACCCAATAGGTGGCCTGATGAAGACTTCATAAACTATGATTTCTTTTAATAATGTGGTTACAGAAGTACTTAGCAGTTAATTATTAATTCAGACATACAGAAAACCCATGAGTTACTAGCTCAAAATCCAAACTTAAAATATATTCTATTAAAAATGGATGTAAACCAGACAGTTTTTGTTTGCTGATTCTCGTCTACAAAGGGAACTATCCATGATTTTGCGGGTGAGGGTAGGGGTGGGGAAGTGGGTTAGAGTGAAGGGGAGGAAAGAGAATATGAGAGCAGAAAATAGATAGACAGAGTTGAATGCATCACAAAGGGATGGAGAGTTGTTTGCAGTTATTATTGCTATGTGGATTAAGGTTGGAAGTGATGTTCCTCTGCCAGTATCATTGCAGTGTCTATTTTATAATTTATATTGTAAATCATTTAGACTTGGTGCAAAGGGCACAATTCTAACTTATTGATGACATAAAATGCTATTTTGACAGGTAGCATGAAGAAGATTTTAGCAAGTTTATCAGTATTTTACATTTCAAGCATTTCATGCAGTGAGTGGTTCAGACTGTGAATATGTTCTGGACAGGTTCAGTTCAGGCTTTCAAAGATAATTAAATAATAATCCAAAAAGGAATTTTTACAAGATAATGGGAAAGAGGTCAGGGGTGGGACTGGCTGATTTGCTATTTTAGAAATCTATAATATACTTGAAGGCTGAATTTGAGCTGTAATAATTCTGCTATTTTATTCTCTGATTTTTCGCAGAGTGTGGTAACCAAATTCTTGTGTGCTGTCAAAAAATACTGGTCTCTAAATCAGTACCTTCAATACTGAGGTTGCATTTCAACCAGCACCAGGCACAAGTGAGAAAGAACCAGACACTACCCTTCACAGCACCAATCACAAGGCTGTAGAAAGATTCCCACACCTTGAAAGTATGTTCTGTAGGAATACAAATTCTATCAACAGCCAACACCACGATTGTATCAGGAAACAGTGTGACATTGAGCTGAAGATGAAATAAACTGCACTCGACCACTGTCTTTCCCAAGCTGCTGAATTGTGTAGGATCCTGGGTCAGCTGTAAGTACATCAAAGCTCTGAACTTCTCCACAAGAAGCATCAAGATCCATGGTAAAATGGCAGGACAAGATCATAAAAACTGAGATTCTCCATGTAATAAGAGCAAAATGTTGCAGCTGTTGATGATCTGAAATAAAAACAAAGTGCTGGTGAAACTCAGTACGACTTGCAGAGTTTGTGGAGAGTGTAACAGAGCTAACACTTCAAGTCCAATATGACTTCACACTAGTTTTCAATCTCAAAAAAACTATTAAGTTCATGTCAAGTGTTTGATAGTTTATGCAAGTGTTTTATTAATTACCATATATGTTACATATGTGTCAGTGGTCCCATATCACATTGCTGTTGTCCATGTCACAGTGTCACACTGCACTCTTCACCCCTTGTGAATATATATTTCTATTGGTGTTCATTTTATTGCCTGTAAAGACTATCATCTAATTTCTGTATCTTTTATTGTTGTCTAAAATGAGAAAGGGATTGTTTTAAAACTAGGGATCATGGAAGAACTTCCTGTGCTTTTAAAAATAAGTTCCTGAAACTCATTGTGTGTGGTATTTATACTGCTATTTTGTTCATCCAGTGGGGAGGGGAAGCTTTTTGTGGATGGTTGCTACAAATGTGTAGTTTTTTAAATCAATCTGTTCAGGTGCATTTTGACACATCTCTGGAGTAGATGGGATGTGAATCCAGGTCTCCTGACACAGATGTAGGGGCACTACCACTATGCCACAAGAACCATTATGTCACCAGGGTATATATGCTGACTGGGATCTGGCTGTCAATAAGTTACAGATTTGTTTGTGCAATTGTGACCCAAAAATGAGGTTGAAGATCATCAGCCTGACAATAAGTCTCTCACTGGTTCCTGGATAGCTGACAGCTTGGGGTAAACAAAACATTGATAAACCTTTGATCCTTTGGAAGGCATGGTGGTATGTCTATCTCTCTGCAGTAAAATGCCTGAAATATGAAGAAAACCAGTCATATTCCCTTACCCATTGCTGTAAGCTGTGGTCTTTAACAAGTAACTGAGAGACTTTACAGTTAGCGTACTAATCACACTGTGCTTCCTGTGAAGAAATTCAAAGAACTTGGAGACAGGAGACTGAAGAACAGAGAGTCCTTGCAATCTCAATGAATCCTGTGGACTGGTGCTATTGAATTGTGATTCCCAGTGGGTTTTTTTTCTCCATTGGTGAAACCAATGTTTATTTGTTTGTCTGCATCTATTTACATATTAAAAAGAGGGTTATATTTTTAACTTGTAGAGTTAGATGTCAATAATTCACTTGTTGCTATGGTTGGTTTGTTCACCGAACTGGTTCGTTAGTTTGCAGATGTTTCATTGCCCTGCTGGGTAAGATCATCAGCGCAGCCTCTGATGAAGCGCTGTGCTGTTTTCCTGCCAGGTATTTAAATGCTGGGGTCCATTGGAATTGGTTACCTCATTTCTGTTTTTTCTTTGCAGTGGTGTATTGGCTTCATGCGCTGATGATGTTACCCAGCAGGGTAATAAAACGTCTGCAAACTAATGAACCAGTTCGGCGAGCGAACCAACCATAGCATACACAACCCGAGCTACAAATCTACTCAAGGTCCTTAGAATTCAGTTGTTTACCTAGAGTGATAAAATCATTTATTTATAATAAATATGAGTTCTTGTTGGGGTCAGAAACTAGTCCATGCTTTCTGCTAGCCTGGGCCCATCTAATAGTTACATTAGGGCCTTTGTGTGCTTTAATAGAATGCTTAATTTTTGTGACAACTCTGGGAATAGTGGGGCTTGATTTCCAGTAGACTGCCCCAGCAAGGCATAACATGCTTTACATTGTTAGCTTCTGTACCAAGTTGTTCCAGTGCTGACAGTTTCTGCTTCTGCTAAATGTAAATATATAGGCTGCTACTGGACTGAGTGACTTGTTGTCAGTGGGAAGATTGTGGTGTCAAGCACCAGTACAGAACTAGTGACCACAACTGAAAGTATTTAACCAACTGTGAAGCGCATCGGAATCTTTCTGAGACTATAAAGACATGATAACAAAACAAGTCTTTCTACACAGATTAGGAAGTTCAAGGGTTATACTCAGCTGTTCAAAGCTACACTCAGTATGAGCTGCAACCAGCGTCTGGTCTGTTTGACAGCTTTCCCCTGTCGTGCTCACAATATCTGTCCCAGTTTCCAAATCCTCAATGATAAAATAACATTTATTGCCTGTTATATAAGGGCAACATCATATATGACTCTCCCAAATGCTCCCATCAAATAGTCTCCCAAAGCTCAGGCTTCTGATAAAGACTGCCTAGATAAGCAGGTAGGGCCTAGGTGAGCAAGATAAGGCCTGACTTGAGTCGGACTCCTCACCTTCTTGAATGGAAGAGAAACTTAAATAGTAAACAAAAAACAGAGACCAGTAGTAACCAGAAACCCAGAGTAACTGGTGGCTTTCTGTTGCAGAACACTGTTTACAGGGCTGCTGATGGATATTACATTGTAACGTTTCATTGACACTGACATCTGATTGGGATAGTCGGTTTAAACCATGAGTAACTCTTCCTGGTTTTATTCAGCTTGTGTAATATCTACTCTTAGCAGTGCTGTCAGGTTTAATACCTAGAATTTGCCAAGATTTTACTTTTGAGTGTTGAAATTGAGTTCTTCATCAAAGTCAGCCTGTCACTCCAAAGCCAGTCTGTTGCCTTTGGTCAATGCTAGAATTTAAAGTGCGAATGTATATTGAGTAAAGATGGAATTGGACTCTATTGTTGCCAATAGTTGAAAAACCTCCCAGCGTTTGTATTTGGATTATTCATGATGACCAGCCTCATTCAGTGGAGGGAAATACATTGAAAAGAAACAATCGTGGTCCGACCAAACAGGCCCCTGATTAAAACAGCCTTGCACCAGAGCTAGACGAGAGTGTGACCATCTCAAAATGTGATCCACATGGTGTTTGCCTGTTGGTCACAAACCTGTTATAGAAAATGCCATGAAGGGATAATGTAGTTGTGGTGGTTGGTTGGTCTATAATTCTTGACAGCACAGAACATGGGCAGACAGGCTTTGAGTCTTGCTCTGCACAGTCAGATGTAAACCCACGGAAGTGGTGAGACACAAGCTGTTGCACCCCACTGTACGAGGGAATAATCATTTGAGAATTGTTATATCTGTTAACAAGAACTGAGCCATACGTGGTGACAACGAGGAACCTGCTTAGTAACTACTGCCTCAGCCTCCTGATCTTCAGTCCAGACAGGTGAGGAGAACACACAGTAAACACACAGTGAAATTTAAGCAACTCAAAATATATTTTTAGCAACTAGCAAATTTTGGTTCTGAAAAAGGATTTGAAACATTAGCCCTGTTTTCTCTTAACAGATGTTTCCAGACCTGCTGAGTTTCTCCAGCACTTGTTTGTTTCTGATCTCCAGCATCCAGAAGGCTTTATTTTGTTATAACAAATTTAAGTGACAGTTTATATCTCTTTCCCTTAAAAGTGCATTTGTATGTTAGAGAATTTTATTTTATGCTGATATCTCCTTTATTTTATGAATAGCATGGCTTTTTATTGTGCTTATTAAATTGGACTGAAATGAGAAAGAATGGTTTGGAATCCAGTTTTTTAAAGGATTGCTATTTGTTTTGAAAAGGGACCTGAAACTCATGGCAAGCATTGTGTAAAAAGCTGATTGAAGAGGCAGTAATTGATGTGACTACAGACCAACTGGAACTGAGGCGTTCTGTGTACAGATGCAGCTGGGTGGCAACCAGGAGTTGATTGGCCTATGGACTAGCGACCACATATCGATGATAAAAGCTTTTTATCCTACTATAACTGAGATTGGCTGTCAGTTGACTGAACAGCGTAGGGCTGGATACAGGATATAGAGAGAAATTTTTGGATCTCCATCAGCTCAGGAGCTGTTGCTCTGTTCTGTGCAGTTGAAACCCATTTTAAACCTGAAAAAATCAGTTCATCTTACAGTTGATGAAGGTGCTGACTTTTAACTGTTAAGTCAGAGACAACAACTGATAAGGTGAACCTTCACCATAAGTCTCTTGCAAACCAGTGGAAGCGGCTGAAGAAAGATGATGGAAAAAAAGCAATGTTTTGACTAGAACAAGAATCACAAGATCCTCTCAGCAACCCATGAACCCATTGATCTGCCAGTTTTCCTCACCTAAAATCTAATTTTTGCAGTGGGTGTGTGTGCACGCACACACGTGCACACAGGAAAGTTTATAATGGGATTTGAGTTTTAATATGTCATATTGTTAATATGTTTAATCAACCTGTTCAGACATATTATGATACATATCTACCACTATCTCCCAAGACCCTTTGTAGGGTTTGGTTATGCTGATGGTTTGTAATCACTTACCTGACTAGAGTCTAATGTCCCACATCTCGTGCCCTTGACCTGACATAGCCCCATATCTCCATCCATCTATCACTACCCCAAATATCTATCCCCCAGCCCAACCCCATCCCCATGTATTTCTGACCACACTGTCCTCTCGCTAGTCCTGATGAAGGGTCCAGATCTAAAACGTCGACTTTCTTGCTCCTCTGATCCTGCCTGATCTGCTGTGCTTCTCCAGCTCCACATTTTATCGACTCTGCCTTCCAGCATCAGTAGTCCTTGCCATTTGCTAGAGTCTAATTATTTACAGTAAATGGCTTGCTCAACAATTCCAAAGGCTAGTTAAGAATGACTCATATTGTTATGGGTCTCAATTCACATGTAGGCCAAATAATTTTTCCCTCTGAAAAGAGCATTAGTGAACCAGATGGGTTGCAAAAATCTTCAACAATGGTTTTTTTTATTATTTGCTTGTGCAATGGGTGTCACTGGTTGGCCAGTGTTTATTGCCCGTCTCTATTTGCCCATGAGAAGATAGTTGTGAGCTGCCTTCATGATCCACTCCAGTCCATGTGTTGTACACAGACCCACTTGTACTTAAGGAAGGAATTCTAGCTTCTGGTGACAGTGAAGGTATGCTGATATATTTCCAAGTCAAGATGTTAAGTGTTTTGGAGGGGAACTTGCAGATAGTGGTGTTCCCATGTATCTGCTGCCCTTGTCCTTCAGATGAAATTAGTTTTGGGTTTGGAAGATGCTGTTGAAAATCTTCAGTGAATTTCTGCAGTGCATCTTCTGGATAGCACACACTGCTACTTCTGAGCACTGAGAGTGAAGTGACTGCATGTTTGTGGGTGTGGTGCCAATCAAGTGAGATGCTTTGTCCCAGATGCTGCCAGACTCTGAGTGTTGTTGGAGTTGATAAAGCAGCCGAAGATGTTTGGGCCTAGGACACTACCCCAAGGAGCTGAAGGATTGACCTTCAAAAATCACAACCAATCTTCCTATGTGCCCGCAGAGAGTTTTCCCCTTGATTTCCATTGATGATCAGCATTGCTTGGAAAAGCTTTGAATTCCAGATTTTTATTCATTTTATTCATAGCTGCGGTGGTGGCTTTTAAATGTATGACCCTTAAGCGTTAGCCTAGACTTGTGGATTACTAGTCCAGTTGCAATACCGCTACATCCCCACCTCCCTATGAAGCATACAAAGACATTGAAAAATAGACCAAAAGGAAAAGCTATGCAAATTATTCACTGAGACTTCTATTTATTCAATTAAACATGTTTTGTGGGCTGTGTTTATAAAGTTTTTTTTAATCACTCTCAGGATGTGGGCTTCTCTGGCTGGGCTGGCATTTACTGCCCCTCCCTAATTGCCTAGAGGGCAGTTACCAGTCAACTATGTAGGCCAGACCAGGTAAGGATGATAGATACCCTTCCGTAAGTAACATACATGAATGAGATGGGCTTTCCTGACGATCATTTCCGGGTAATCATTAGAACCTCGATTCCAGATAGTTCATTGAATTCAAATTCCACCAACTGCCATGGTGGGATTTGAACCCAGGTGCCCAGACATTAGCTGAGTTTCTGGATTAAAAGTTTAGTGGTAATACCACTAGGTCATTGCCTTCCTATAAAACCTAAACAAGCCTTTCTCTGTAATCCATGCATTTCGGTTCTACTGTTCTGTTCTAACTGCAGAAAAAATTTCTGAAGTCTCCTAACAGCTGAAGCTATCACATATCTCACTCTCTGTGTGGATAACGGAGCAAGTGATGCCATTGGTCTGAGTGCTGTTTGAACCAGAGTTGGTTCAGGATTTCAATGCCTTGCTCTCTCTCTTGAAAGGTTCATAGTTGCAGATGTTATGAATATCAGTGAGGTTGTAGTAGAAGAGTTTTAAATAACCCTGATACTCTGGTATGGGCTAGGGAAATTTTTCTGGATGACAGGACTGCCCAGAATTTGCTCTGAATCCTTAGTGTCTTCATTTTGGTCATGCCCGTGGCATTTTGCTGGTATTGTCAGCTGCTGAACTGCATTATGGGCAGGTCAGATAAAGGATTCCCTTTCTGCCGAGGGTGCAGTGCCTAAATGGGCTGATTGAATTGCAAACTTGGATTTAGCTTCTCTTTCTCTCCAGGAATCACCTTTAATTTAGTAACTGAATCATACTGTGGCGAAAACCACAGGCTGGCCTTGGTTTACGGGCTACTATTCGAGTGCAGGGAAGGGGTTTTATTTACAAGGCCGTGAATGTGTAATGGAATCATCTTTAACTGTTAGTAGCACCCCTGTCTATGACACTGCTGCAAACCACACTGCAGCAGGTTTAGTAATATCAGAGCTGACAGCAAAATTCCCCAGGCTGTCCTTGCACCACATCTGTTGAAGCCTTGATCAGAGACCGCATCAACTAGTGATTGTCAATGGACAGGATGAACAGTCATCTCGAGCTGACAGAGTAATAACGTGCAAAATATTGTGCAAGTCACAATTGAACCTTCTTCTCATGAAAGATGCTACTGATGACTGACTTATTCAGCACTTCAATGCTGGAGTTGTGGTCAACGGAACCAGTATTGTTAGCGTTGTTAGTCCTTGTCAGAGACCTTGAAGAGGGAATGGGATGTCCAATCATCAGTGTCTGTTGGTTATGATGTCCTAGTTAGTAGCCAGCTGTGATTGGCCAGGCCAAGAAAGGGTGCAGCCCATGAACACAGGGCTTAAATAAAGAGGAAAGGCCTGTCGAGTGATACAGCTTATTCTGTGCATCTAAGTGTCTGCTTATAGTTTATATGTTTTCATCAAAAGTTTGAAGCGAGGACTAATGAGATGAATATTCAGCCGCATTCATTTTCACCACTACAGTACATACCAGAGTCCCACATTCAACAGTAAGTTACAGTTTCTTATATCACTTAAGAGATACTAAACCCTTTAAGAGATTCAGCATAACATTTTGTATTTGCATATGCACTGCTTCACTGACAAAATATTTTATTGAAGTTTGCAGAAGTCAAAGTTTCATTTAAAGAAGATATCTGGAATGTTTCTGAAAAGCATTTCAGTAAGTGCTTTACTGAAATAGTACATTGTCATTTGGAGTTTCTTTATTTTCTCTGTAGAGTTTGGGTTTCTTTAATAAGTTCTGCTCTTTGTGATGTGGCCTCCTAGCCAAGGTGTTGATTTGCTTGACTGATTAGTTATATTTCTGAGTATTTTTCAAGCTTGGAGAAAAATGAGACTGAATATTGTAAATTTGAAATACCAGAAGACACTAACAATGCTAATCAAATTAGAAATGGGTGAGTTTGTGTTTTGTTTTGCTTTCCAGCACACGCAATGTTCACCTATCTCTCGTTTTTAGAAGCTGATTGGCCAACTGGACACTCATGATTTTGGTTTGGTTTTCATTTCTGGTTCTTGTTATTAAAATTATTTATATACATTTTAATATTACAAAGGTGTTCCTTGGGAATGAACCAAGGTTGTCTATTTGGTGCCGATTGTCTTGTTTCAGTTTATGTGAGGCAGGAGAAGGCATTAATTCAAATTGCACTAGATCCCTTGAGCTACTCCAGTGTTGGTATTACCATGTGGCAGCATGCAATTGGGTTTTCAGTCAGAAACATTTAGACTATGACATTGTATGTTCTGGTTGTTGCAAGGAAAAACAAAATGTTTATTTTGTTTGCTAAGGTGACCATTTCAACTTAACCCTGTGACTCTCTGACCTAGATGCATTATTTCCGATTTCATGGTAGAGTCATGGAGCAATTCACAGGCAGCTAATAAGGATCTTCGCCAATGTCAAACTCCATTTCCCGTCCCTGGTCCAGTGTTCCACCAGGCTATAAGGAGCCATCCACAATACGGCGTCTCATACAGTAACATAATGTCTTTGACTGCCCGGTGTTCATTTAGTTTTGGGAATGAGGGATCCGAGCCAAAAAGAATCAAGCTGATATTTAATTATAAGAGAGGACAATACAAGGGAAATTCTAGAACTGAGCTTTCAAAAGGATGTAAACTAACAGCACTTCTTTTCAAATTACACTGGTCAAGAATTAAACTGAATAATTAACATCATTTCACCTTATAGCTTTTGTAAATCTCAATTAATTTTAAAATTATTTTTCCAGAAAGGTTGAAGATTATAGTGATGAGTAATAAAGGTCTGTGTAAGGACATATTGAGGAAAACATCCATAGTGTGAGGGGATGGAATTAACTCAATCTTTGCATGATACAACATTAACAAAGGCAGGTCAGTCCATTATGCCTGCATGAATGCTCTCAAGGAGCAATTTAATTCATTCTGGAACTCTCGATCCTTTCAAATGTTCCACATTTTCATATATTTCTACAATTACCTTTCAAAGTTACTCTTGAATCTTTTTCACCACCTTTTCAGGCAGCATCTTCCCGATTGCTGCAATTCACTGAGTAAGAAGTATGTTGCTCTCATCTTGGGTCTTTTACTAATTGCCCTAAATCTGTGTTTTCTGATTAATGACTCCTGACCTATAGGAAACAATTTTGTTTATTTACAAGCAAAACATTTCATCATTTGAGTTTGCTGCAGCAGCTTAACAAGTGATCTCAGATGAAGGGAAAGTACTAGAGATGTTAGGGATCAGAAATAAAAACAAAGTGCAGGAGAAACTCAGCAGGTCTGGCAACACCAGTGGAAAGAAAACAGAGTCAACATTACAGGTCTGACACCCAGAATTTGGAGCAAATGTCGGGCAATCTTATCACTTAGGTGCAGTACTTCGACATTTTTCTGTCAAAGACAAAAAATCATATTGGACTTGAAACATTCTCCCACACTTTCTGTTTTTATTAGAAATAATATTTCAGCTTTTTTCCATCAGCTTCGAGATGTCACAGAGGCATCACAGCATAGAAGAAGGCCATTGAGTCCATGCGGCTGTCTGTAACTTCCTGAAAACAGCAAGTGTTGATTACATTTTGTGCTCATAAGCAAAACTGGACAGAATGAATGGAAGGAAGAAATTAACAAAAGCTGGAGCCTTGGTGATTTTAACCTTCTTTATCATTTTGACAGAACAAATTTAAAAGCATAGAGGGTAGACTATTAACTGTTTTAGAGGTTGTTTATGTTTTTCCAAAATAAAACAACATTTAACTAATCCTGTAACTGAATACATAGCGTATATTAGATTACTCTGGAAATCACCTAGTTGTGAGTAATGAGTGTGGAATACACAGCCGTTGTTGGAGAAGCACATGACCAGGATCAGTTTCTTCCATAACTCTCATCAGATGCATATTCTTATCTGGAGTATATATTATTAATAGAATAATTATTAAAATTTATATTAAGCCCATTTAAAACAGAAACAATTTTACTCTTGGTTTGCTGTGATAAACAGGATCAAACTCTGGGTGGGAGGCAAACTGAGGGATGCAGGTCCATTTGACAGTTTTTAAAAAAATCACCAAACATTCTTTTAAATTGGCTTAAACTTTACTCAAAGACCTGTTTGTGGTGGGTCAAAATTATTGTGAATAAGTTGTCGAGATGCTGGGAATATTCATTAAGTACATCAAGTGTGTTAATATAATTAGTGTACCTTAACTTTCTGACAGCCAGATAGACCATACACAGTGGAAAAAGAAACAACTTTCTGTATGGTGAGAATGTTCTCTCTAATATACGTATGGTGCCTGTGTTACAGTTACAAATATTACCGGTTAGTAGAAACATCGGTCAATTTGTTAGAAATGCATGATGAAACTATTTCCTGCTGGATTTGGCATTTAAGATAAACCTTAAACTTGCAGCTGCCTGCCATTAATGAGACAAAACTGGTCTTTCTCAGTGAAATTTGGAGAAAGTATTCACAATTTTTTTTACCATACATGTGCCTATCTCGCTGAATGTGGAAGTACATTTTATTATGTCATCTTCTCTTCGAATCTCAAAATGCTTTTGATTTTCCTCCCCCCATGGCGAAACGGATGACCATGATAGTTTGAGACCAGGTCAGTTAATTACGAATATCAGGATCCAGAATGTTTGAAATACTATAAAAATATAGGAATTAAGAGCAAGTGTTGGCCGTGGCCTTTTAAGCCTATTCAATGCGATAACACCTATTGAAGTGGAAACTTTGCTTCCCTGTCAGCCTTCAATATTGACCCAGAATCTCTACCTATACCTTTTTTTTGTGTTTATTCACAGGATGTGAACATTTATTACCCATCCCTAATTTCCAAGAGGACAGTTAAGAATAAATGTCTGGAGTCACGTATAGGCCAGATCATGTAAGATTTACTTACTTAAAAAACATTACTGAACTAAATGGGTTCTTAAAACATTGGTCACATGTCACTGTTAGGCCAGCTCTTTAATCCAGAATTTATTGAATTGAAATTTCACCATCTGCCATGGTGAGATTTGAACCCATATTCCCAAGAATGTTGTCCTGGTGTTATGGATTGCTTGCCTAGTGACATTACCAATACACCACTACCTCCATCTGTTGAGGATAAGGGTCCAGCAGCAATTTGAAAATGATAGAAGAAGTTGTTAAAAGTTATGAAACTTGTGCCTCTGAAACTGCTGCCATTCCAAACATGTTTCCCCCACCATGTCTGGTCCCAAGCTGAGAACATTATTCTCCACTTGATTCTTAACTTCGGCATGTGCTTATTCTGTGCCAACCAACGGGGAATTTGATGTCATGGGTAATTCCAAACCACAAGCCAAATGAGAAAAGAAACTCATCTGAGAGCATGGATTATTTGTCAAAAGGTTCCTGTGGCAACTTTGTGCAAAATCAATGAGAAACTCAAGGCTGCAGGTGTAGGAGAGCATCAAGGTTGGAAAGAGCAGGAGATAGGCCAAGGCAAATTGAAAGCTGATGCCTGAGGTAAATTTTTAAAGTCTATTTGCTGGAGGAGAATGGAAAACTTAGGGAGGTGATGGGTACCTCAATTTTCTGTTTGTAGAAAATAATGAATCCAATTTGAAGGTGATACAATAAGTCTTGACTTTAAAACCAAGGTTACAAAATACACCATTTAAATACGTATAAATTATAAACTTTACTGTTTCGATATGCATATCCAAAGGAAATGTAGCCTTTTTCTAAATTTCTCCTTCCACTCTCCACTTTGTGATGTGTAAAATAATATAATGCATTTTAATTTGCTACTTTTGCTGGGTAATTCCAAGCTGTGATCTAACCAGATAAAAACACCCAAAGCAGCTGCAGGTTGAATTCAGAAGAAACAGAGTAAAATATTCAGGATCATTTATTTCATTTTTTTCCCTCCTGTTCTTTCTTTCTAGTGATTATCTATTTTTTCTTGAAATTAACCTTTTCGGAGGTTATTACACACTTTTGAAGCACATAGGACTTGAGCCCAGGCCTCCTTGTCTCAGAGGCAGGGACAGTATCATTGTGCCCCAACAGTATGTTTCGGGGCACGACAAGGTGTAGGAAAATACTGTATTCAGTTTTTGTGCAGCAAAGACAAAGCTGTAGAATATGAATCGATGATCAGTTATTGTATTTATGGATGGTATTGACTGAGATGTGACACTGGCCAGACTGTAGAAAAATGCTTTCCTCCTCTTCAAGTAGTGCTCCAGCCACTCGAGTTGATCGATAAAGAGTACAAAAGGAAGAATTTCTTTCAGTGATTTTTCCCATGAAACAACTCTTAGAGTTGACTGTTTGTGGTGCCATCCATTCTCCCTCTGAAAACTTGAATAATTGTAGCCAATTTTGATTAAAATTGAGATTTTTTTTGTCTAACTTGCTTCATCTATGCTGAAGTTACTGACCTTGATTTTAGTGCAGTTCCTTGTCTGACATCACTGGTGCTTTGTTTAGACAAAGTCTCTGAGCAATATGCACCAGATTATTTAATTCTGGTGAAATATACTGCCAGGTCTTGTTCTCGTGCTTTCACGATCACAACCTACAACAGAAGTCCCTGCATAGTGATGAGGAGCAGGAAACCTGTCACAACATGGAAATAGGGAAGGCAAGGAGAGTGTGGAATGAAGTACTTACAGCTTTGAATGAATAACACAGTGGAATGCCGACCAGAATAATAGTAATAGTTATTTGGTAATAAAGAACTTGGGGTATTACTGCGAAACGGATTTTTTTAATGAAAGATTTTTGTTTGCATCTTTCAGTACAATTTATAAGAATATAAATTCAAAGGGAAAACATATTTATACTACATGAAAGGAGATTGCTGATTGGTTGGCAAGTTTTTGACTCTAAATTGTAGAGATGTGGGCATGAGATGCACCAATTAATGATTGACATGTTAGTTTTACCCTTGAACTGGTATTTCTTGTAAATTATCCTAATGAGTGCAAGATGGAAATCTTTGACAAAAGGTGCTTTTGTGGTGGCTGAATGGTTAGCACTGCTGCCTCACAACACCAGGGCCTAGGTTCAATTCTGCTTTTGGACAATAGTTTGTGTGGAGTTTATGTGGGTTTTCTCTGGGTGCTCAGGTTTCCTCCTACAATCCAAAGATGTGCAGGCTAGATGGATTGGCCATGCTAAATTGCCCGTAGTGTTCAGGGATGTGTAGATTAGGTGGGTTATAGGGAGATGGGTCTGGGTGGGATGTTCTGAGAGTCGGTGTGGATTTGTTGGGCTGAAGAGCCTGTTTCCACACTGTAGGGACTCTAAGTATAATAGTTTCATTTTCAAAAATTAGCAGAAAAGTGGCAATGAATTTAGGCTTATTCATTTACAGGATGTAGATGTTGTTTGCAAGGTCCATCCTTAACCACCTGTGAGATGGTGGTAGTGAGGCACCTTAAATGCAACTGAATGGCTTTCTATACCATCTCATATCAGACAAGTACCAGCGATATTGCTATCTGAAGTCACATGTAGGCCTGGTTAGGTAAAAATGGCAGATTCCCTTCTGTAAAGGAAATTAGAAAACTGGATAAGTTTTTACAGCAATTTGGTGGCAAGAAACCACCAAATTGCTGTAAAAACTTATCCAGTTTTCTAATTTCCTTTACAGAAGGGAATCTGCCATTTTTACCTAACCAGGCCTACATGTGACTTCAGATAGCAATATCGCTGGTACTTGTCTGATATGAGATGGTATAGAAAGCCATTCAGTTGCATTTAAGGTGCCTCACTACCACCATCTCACAGGTGGTTAAGGATGGACCTTGCAAACAACATCTACATCCTGTAAATGAATAAGCCTAAATTCATTGCCACTTTTCTGCTAATTTTTGAAAATGAAACTATTATACTTAGAGTCCCTACAGTGTGGAAACAGGCTCTTCAGCCCAACAAATCCACACCGACTCTCAGAACATCCCACCCAGACCCATCTCCCTATAACCCACCTAATGTCCTGTCTTGATCCTCATCTCTGATGCTAGCTTTATATGCCAGACTTATTTATTTAGTTAAATTTAAATTTTCTAAATCCATGTCTCTTTGGTCACTAGTTCAGCAATATAACCTGTTTGCTACTGGAGCCCGACAAACGTTGCAAGTTTAAAAATGAGAATTGCATGTCAAAATATTTGCTTTCCCCATCTGGTTTAAGAATTTGGAGCAAGATATTTTAGTCTAAGGTATTAACAGACTTATGAAACGCTATCATACTTAATGAACATTAAATTGGCAAATATCTTGAATGCAGCAACATGATGAATATCACAGAATGAAACATAATCTGACCTAATCTGTTCTGTTTTGATACCATCATTTTACAGGAATGTGCCAAATGAACATGATTCAACTCTAATCATGGCCATTTCATGGTGTAATAGTTAATTAACACATGCAGAAAGGTTAGAATTTTTGGATTTAACGAAAGAACTTGCATTTAGATAGAGCCGTTCATAGCTTCAGGATATGCAAAGGACTTCACACTTTTCAAAGTATTTGTTGACTGTAATAGCTGTTGTAACATTGGGAAGCATTTGCCCAATTTTGTAAACAGCAAGGCTCATGTTTCATGTTCATTTCTAACTCTATTGATGAGGCAATAAAACTGTATGTCATTGTCACAGCTCGGTGAACAAACCCTGAAACTGTTGTTTCGGGACATTTTTAAATTATGCTTAGGGGTATAATTTTATTGAAAAATGATGGAGGAATAAATTAAAATCAAAATGCATTTGTTGTATTCTGAGCCATTTTTGTTGAAGCCTCGACGTGTGGTTGTCTCAGTGGTGTTCAGATTCAGAAAAATTGATTACTGAGTTTAAGGGTCCAATATCAAGGGAACTATTTGTAGTCATTCTGTCTTTTCAGCTGCATTCTCCAATCGTTGAGATCATGCTCAGTTTGCAGCCGAGCTTCAGTTACTTGCTTTTTCTCCATTCCTTTCGATGAATTTTGTTTGGCAAACTTAATCAGTCTCAGTCTTAAAAGTATCAGCATTCATGGCCATTCGATGGCAAGATTTCTAGATTTCTAACCCTAACCCTCCCAATTCATAAACTCAATGCACTGACCAATAAAGGCAAGCACACCAAATGCTGTTTTCACTATCCCATCTACCTGAGGCATCACCTTCAAGGAACTATAAACCTGCACTCCAAGGTCTCTTTGTTCAGTAACACTCCACAGGACCTTAGCATCAGGTATATAAGTCCTGTCCTGATTTGCCTTTCCAAAATGCAACACCTCACATTTATCTAAATTAAAATCCATCTGCCACTCCTTGGCCTATTGACCCAACTGACCAAGATCCTGCTGTACTCTAAAGTAACCCTCTTCACTGTCCACTACATTTCCAATTTTGGTGTGATCTGCAAACTTACTAACCATACCTCCTATTTTCATATCCAAATCATTTATATAAATTACAAAAAGCAGTGGACTCGGCAAAAATCCATGTGGCACACCAGTAGTCACAGGCCTCCAGTCTGAAAAGCAACACTCCATACCACCCCTTGTCTTTTACCTTCAAGTTAATTCTGTATCCAAATGGCTAGTTCTCCTGTATTGCTTGTGATCTAACCTCGCTAAACAACCTACCATGAGGAACCTTGTCAAACATCTTACTGAAGTCCATATGGATCACGTCCATTGCTCAGCCCTCATCAATCCTCTTAGTTACTTCGTCAAAAAATCTCAATCAAGTTAGTGAGACATGATTTCCAACAGACAAAGCCATGTTGACTATCCCTAATCAGTCCTTGCTTTCCCAAATACATGTAAATTGTGTCCCTCAAGATTCCTTCCAACAACTTGTCCATCATTAATATCTGGTTCATCAGTCTGTAGCTCCCTAGCTGTTCCTTACCACCTTTCTTAAATAATGGCACCACTTTAACTAACCCCCAGCACCTTACCAGTGGCTATTGATGATACATATATCTCGGCAAGGGGCCCAAAAATCACTCCCCTAGCTTCTAGGGTATACTTGATCAGGTCCTAGGGATTTGTCCACCTTTATGAGTTTTAAGATGTCCAGTGCTGCCACCTCTGTAATATGCACATTTTCTCAAGATGTCACTATCTAAATTGTCATGTTCTATAACTTCCAAATCCTTCTCCACAGTAAACACTGATGCAAAATGCTCGATCTGTATCTCCCTCATCTCCTGCGGTTCCACATATACATGGCCCTGCTGATCTTTAAGGGTCTTATTCTCCGTATAGAACGTAGAACATAGAACAGTACAGCACAGAACAGGCCCTTCAGCCCACGATGTTGTGCCGACCATTGATCCTCATGTATGCACCCTCAAATTTCTGTGACCATATGCATGTCCAGCAGTCTCTTAAATGTCCCCAATGACCTTGCTTCCACAACTGCTGCTGGCAACGCATTCCATGCTCTCACAAATCTCTGTGTAAAGAACCCGCCTCTGACATCCCCTCTATACTTTCCTCCAACCAGCTTAAACTATAACCCCTCGTGTTCGCCATTTCTGCCCTGGGAAATAGTCTCTGGCTATCAACTCTATCTATGCCTCTCATTATCTTGTATACCTCAATTAGGTCCCCTCTCCTCCTCCTTTACTCCAATGAAAAAAGTCCGAGCTCAGTCAACCTCTCTTCATAAGATAAACCCTCCAGTCCAGGCAGCATCCCGGTAAACCTCCTCTGAACCCTCTCCAAAGCATCCACATCTTTCCTGTAATAGGGCGACCAGAACTGGATGCAGTATTCCAAGTGCGGTCTAACCAAAGTTTTATAGAGCTGCAACAAGATCTCACGACTCTTAAACTCAATCCCCCTGCTAATGAAAGCCAAAACACCATATGCTTTCTTAACAACCCTGTCCACTTGGGTGGCCATTTTAAGGGATCTAAGTATCTGCACACCAAGATCCCTGTGTTCCTCCACACTGCCAAGAATCCTATCCTTAATTCTGTACTCAGCTTTCAAATTCGACCTTCCAAAATGCATCACCTCGCATTTATCCAGGTTGAACTCCGTCTGCCACCTCTCAGCACATCTCTGCATCCTGTCAATGTCCTGCTGCAGCCTACAACAGCCCTCTATACTGTCAACGACACCTCCAATCTTTGTGTCATCTGCAAACTTGCTGACCCATCCTTCAACCCCCTCATCCAAGTCATTAATAAAAATTATAAACAGTAGAGGCCCAAGGACAGAGCCCTGTGGAACACCACTCACCACTGACTTCAAGGCAGAATATTTTCCTTCTACTATCACTCGCTGTCTTCTGTTGGCCAGCCAATTCTGTATCCAGACAGCTAAGTTCCCCTGTATCCCATTCCTCCTGACCTTCTGAATGAGCCGACCATGGGGAACCTTATCAAATGCCTTGCTGAAGTCCATATACACCACATCCACAGTTCGACCCTCATCAACTTTTCTAGTCACATCCTCAAAGAACTCGATAAGGTTTGTGAGGCATGGCCTGCCCCTCTCAAAGCCGTGTTGACTGCATTTAATCAAGCCATGCTCTTCCAGATAGTCATAAATCCTATTCCTCAGAATCCTTTCTAACACCTTGCAGACGACAGACGTGAGACTTATTGGTCTGTAATTGCCGGGGATTTCCCTATTTCCTTTCTTGAAGAGAGGAATTACATTTGCCTCTCTCCAGTCCTCAGGTATGACTCCAGTGGAGAGCAAGGATGCAAAGATCTTCAAAAGTGGCGAAGCAATTGCATTTCTCGTTTCCCAAAGCAGCCGAGGACAAATCTGGTCCGGGCCTGGCGACTTGTCAATCTTAATGTTTGACAAAATTATCAGCACATCAGAATCCTCTATCTCTATCCATTCCAGCATGCACACCTGCTGTTCAAAGGTTTCATTCACTACAAAGTTCATTTCTTTCGTAAAGACAGAAGCAAAAAACTCATTTAGGGCTTCCCTTACCTCCTCAGACTCCACACACAAGTTCCCTATGCTATCCCTGATTGGATCTACTCTTTCTTTGACCATTCTCTTATTCCTCACATAAGTGTAAAATGCCTTTGTGTTCTCCCTAATCCGTTCTGCCAAGCCTTTCTCGTGCCCCCTCCTGGCTCTCCTCAGACCATTTTTGAGCTCTTTCCTCACCTGCCTGTAATCCTCTAGAGCTGAGATTGACCCTAGCTTCCTCCACCTTATGTACGCTACCTTCTTCCTTTTGACAAGAAGCTCCACTGCTCTCGTTATCCAAGGTTCCTTTATCTTATCCCTTCTTGCCTGTCTCAGAGGGACATATTTATTCATCACTCGCAACAACTGTTCCTTAAACAGTCTCCACATGTCTATAGTGCCTTTATCATTGAACAATTGCTCCCAGTCCATGCTTCCTAACTCATGTCTAATCGCATCATAGTTTCCTCTTCCCCAATTAAATATCCTCCCATTTTGGTAATCATCTCCTTCTCCATAGCTATGTAGAATGTGAGGCAGTTATGGTCACTATCACCAAAATGCTCTCCCACCACAAGATCTGATACCTGCCCCGGCTCGTTTCTGAGCACCAAGTCTAGAATGGCCTCTCCCCTCGTCGGCCTGTCAACGTACTGAGTTAGGAAACCCTCCTGAACACACCTTACAAAAACAGCTCCATTCAAATCTTCTGCTCGAAGGAGGTTCCAATCAATATTGGGAAAGTTAAAGTCACCCATTACAACAACCCTACTACGTCCACACTTTTCCAAAATCTGCCGACCTATGCTTTCTTCAATCTCCCTGCTGCTATTGGGGGGCCTGTAGTAAACCCCTAACGAGGTGACAACTCCCTTGCTGTTCCTAATTTCCACCCATACTGATTCGGTCGGCAGATCTTCCTCGACAAAGGAAGCTTCTGTAGCTGTGATACCCTCCCTAATTAGTAGTGCTACACCCCCTCCTCTTTTTCCCCCCTCCCTATTCTTTTTAAATGTTGTAAACCCTGGAACATCCAGCAACCATTCCTGCCCCTGAGAAACCCATGTCTCTGTTATGGCCACAACATCATAGCACCAGGTACTGATCCATGCTCTAAGTTCATCACTTTTATTCCTGATACTCCTTGTGTTAAAGCAAACACACTTTAACTGATCCCTTGGTTCCTTCCCAGGAAAATCCTTCCCACTAGCTGGTCTACCTCTTGCTATTGCCTCACCTGCATCAACTCTCACCTCCGGTATACAGCTCAGGTTCCCACCCTCCTGCCATACTAGTTTAAACCCTCTCGAACTACTCGAGCAAACCTTCCACCCAGGACATTGGTCCCCTTCCAGTTCAGATGCAACCTGTCCTTCTTGTACAGGGTCCCACCTTCCCCAGAAGGCATCCCAATTATCTACATATCTGAAGCCCTCCCTCCTACACCAGCTGCGCAGCCACATGTTAAGCTGCGCCCGCTCCCTATTCCTCACCTAGTTTCCATTTTGTCCCTAATTTATTTATAAGATCCCTTTGGATCCTCCTTAACCATATTTGCCGAGACTATCTCATGTCCCTATTTTGTCTTCCTGATTTCTTTCTTAAGTGTACTCTCCCACCGTTATGGGAACATACTGTACCCTGGACTCTATCTCAATTTTGAAGACTTCCCTTTTCTCAGGTGCCCCTTTACCTGCAAACATCCACCCCCAATCAACTTTTGAAAGTTCTTGCCGAATACTGTCATAATTGACCTTCCTCCAATTAAGAACTTTAACTTTCAAATCCGCTCTATCCTTTTGCATGACTATTTTAAAACTAATAGAATTATGGTCAGTGGCCCCAAAATGACCCCTCACTGACACCTCAGTCACCTGCCCTGCCTTATTTCCAAAGAGCAAGCCATGTTTTGCATCTTCTCTAATAAGTACATCCACATACTGAATCAAAAAATTTTCTTGTACACACTTAACAAATTTCTCTTCATCAAAGCCTTTAACACTACAGCAATCCCAGTCTACATTTGGAAAGTTAAAATCTCCTACCATAACCACTCTACTATTCTTCAGATAACTGAGATCTACTTACAAATTTGTTCCTCAATTTCTGGATGACTATTTTTGGGGGTGGGGAGGGTCTACAGTGCAATCCCAGTAAGATGATCATCCCTTTCTTATCTCTTAGTTCTACTCAAATAACTTCCCTGGATATATTCCCAGGAATATCCTCCCCAAGTACAGCTGTGATGTTATCAAACGTACCATGCCCCCTACTTTCTTGCCCCATTCTATCCTTCCTATAGCATCTATACTCTGGATAGAGTAAACTGCCAGTTCTGTCCATTCCTGAACCATGTCTGTGTAATATCACAGTCCCATGTTCCCAACCATGACCTGAGTTCATCTGCCTTACCTGTTACACCTCTTACGTTAAACTGCATTTTATTTTAATGCACCAGTCCTACCTGTCCTGACACTTTGATTTGCTCGTTTCTATCAGTTTCAGACTGATCTATTTCATTGCTCTCTGCCTGGGTCCCACACCCCTCCCCAATACTAGTTTAAATCCTTCCGAGCAGCACTAGCAAATCTCCTTGCCAATAGAGGTAACAAGGTGTAGAGCTGGATGAACACAGCAGGCTAAGCCTAGGCCCGAAACATCAGCTTTCCTGCTCCTCTGATGCTGCCTGGCCTGCTGTGTTCATCCAGCTCTATACCTTGTTATCTCAGATTCCCCGGCATCTGCAGTTCCAGCTATCTCTCTCCCTGCCAATATATCAGTTCCCTTCCAATTCAGGTGCAATCTGTCCGTATACAGGTCACTGTTACCCTAGAAGAGATTCCAATGATCATTTGTGGCCTTTCAAGGTTACATACATATCAACAATGAGCAGGGTAGGCAATTCGGCACCTGGATTCTGTTCTGGCATTTAATGCGATCCAGTGTGATCTGGTTGTAACTCAAAATCCCTATTAGCCTATCCCAATAACCTTTCACTCCTTAGCTTATCAAGAAGCTATTTACCTCTATTTTAAAAAGATTCAAAGACAGTACTTCCACTATCTTTTCAGGGAAAGAGTTCTGAAGACTAATGACCATCTGAACGAGAGAATTTCATCCCATGTATTTAAATTCTAGACCCTTTTATTTTAAGCAGTGACCATGAGTTCTAGATTCTCACAAGATGAAACATTGCCTCCACGTCTACCCTATCAAGACACTTCAGGATCTACATCTTGCAAAAAAGTTGTCTCTTACTTTTCTAAATTCTAGCCTAGATACAGGCCTGGTCTTTCCAACATAGAATCCCTTCAGTGTGGAAACAGACCCTTTGGCCCAACAAGTTCACACTGACCCTTGGAGCATCCCATCCCCCTATAACCCACACACCCCTGAACACTACGGGCAATTTAGCATGGCTGATCCACCTAGCCTGCACATCTTTGGACTGTGGGAGGAAACCGGAGCACCCGGAGGAAACCCACGTAGACACGGGGAGAATGTGCAAACTCTGCACAGACAGTCACTCGAGGCTGGAATCAAACCCAGGTCCCTGGCGCTGTGAGGCTGCAGTGCTAACCACTGAGCCACGGTACCATCCCTTTCCTCAAGAGACAACCCGCCCATGTGGATATATTAAGGATGTTGAGTTGGATTGCAAGAGGCTGTGTGTCATGTCCAGGAGGGTTAGTTCCATAGGAAGGAGGGGCCTCTTGGAAGGTGCCAGATGTAGGGTCATCGCCCATCGAATTCTTCAGTTTTGCCAGGAACTCCCACGGTGTCAGCTGCTTCTGCAATTTGGCATGCCCCCCGTGCACACCTCCAGTCTACACTATTCAAACTATTCTCTGGTGAATGTGTTGGAGGATGAGTCTGACTGCAGCGGATGGTGTAGTGCATGTCACAGCTGCAAATGTTTTGATGTGGAATTTTATTCAAATGTGTTAATGGTTTATATTCAACTGTTCTGCAGATAGTTCTTTCCCTGTTTTCTAACATGACTAATATTAATAATTCAATGAAGGATCGATTTAGAGATATATTTGACCATCAAGTATAGGAAAACAAAAGTCCAGTGCACACATGAGCACCAGCAACCAAATGGTGTATTTTTGAGCATTAATTTTGATGATTCCTTTTTCACTCCTGTAGTGTTTTATTTCTATCTTGTAATGATCAACATGCTTCTTACCCCCACCCTCCCACACCCATAGTATCACAGGCAAATGTACTGATTCTTTAACTCAGAAAATATGACTCATTTGATTAAAAAAACGCACTCAAATGGTTTGTGAATAGTGTGTGTAATCTCATTGTAAGGTTACCAAATATTCATTACATCACTAGCACTCAAGGCTCAATATCAAGTACAAATTGGGTCAAAAATGTCACGAGTAGCTCACACAGCAAAGTGGGATGAACAAATTTCTGTTACTTTATGTTCAGAATGTTCGTACCATTCCTCCTAAGAGTCAAATACTTTCAGTTCATTTACTGCCCTCATCTAACCAATTAATTCCTTCTTCTAAAAAACAGCTTTTATTAAATTGATCAAACTCCACTTGGCATTGACATGTTTGTTCTGCTGTCCTTGAGCAACTCACTAATTTTTCACTGCTCGCTCATTAATCTGTCCTAGAGTTATGGATTCTTAGTTTGCCAAAAATTTATATAACTCGTCTGTTGCTCTAGTTTATTTGCCTCACTTCCCTTTAACAACAGCCTTACTTTTGTCCTGCTCCACATTTTTGAGAAAGAATTGGAGAACAATAGTTATACCTTCCTGTTGTCTCTCATCCAATTCTCTTTAGCAAATGAAGATATAGTCCACCAAAGCCAAGTTGCTTATCCATTTTCAGTTCCTTTTTTTTAATACAACCAAAGCTTTTTAAAGGTTGTTTTATGTCAGTAGATGCTGGTGGAAGTGCCCACAGAGTAGCTGAGAGGAGTTTGTGTACCTCATCATGCGTATCATTTCCCATTCCTTGAAAAACACAGCTGACCTGAAGCCATTCCATAGATTTTATTATGATGTGATACTGGATCATATACACTAGAGATGATCCCAGTTCAATTCCTGGTCTGTTAGTGGTGATCTTCTCAAGCACTGTAGTTGATAATTGGGGTTTTTTGTCATAAACTTATTCTCTACTCTTCATGTTTTAATGCCACCACAATAATTTACTTGCTTTGTAAACAGATAACAATTGAACAGGATAATAAAATGTGAGGCTGGATGAGCACAGCAGGCCAAGCAGCATCTTAGGAGCACAAAAGCTGACGTTTCGGGCCTAGACCCTTCATCAGAGAGGGGGATGGGGTGAGGGTTCTGGAATAAATAGGGAGAGATGGGGAGGTGGACCGAAGATGGAGAGAAAAGAAGATAGGTGGTGGGGAGGTAGGGAGGGGATAGGTCAGTCCAGGGAAGATGGACAGGTCAAGGAGGTGGGATGAGGTTAGTAGGTAGGAGATGGAGGTGCGGTTTGGGGTGGGAGGAAGAACAGGTTAGGGAGGCAGAGACAGGTTGGACTGGTTTTGGGATGCACTGAAATGGACATCAGTTACAAGCTGGTTGCCTGAGATGGAGACTGAGATCCAGGAAGGTGAGGGATGTGCTGGAGATGGCCCAGCTGAACTGAGGGTTGGGGTGGAAGGTGTTGGTGAAGTGGATGAACTGTTTGAGCTCCTCTGGGGAGCAAGAGGGGAAGAGCTGGGCTGGTTGTATGGTGCAGTGGGGGGAGGGGATGAACTGGGCTGGTTTTGGGATGCGGTGGGGGAAGGGGAGATTTTGAAGCTGGTGAAGTCCACATTGATACCATATGGCTGCAGGGTACCCAAGCGGAATATGAGTTGCTGTTCCTGCAATCGTCGGGTGGCATCATTGTGGCACCGCAGGAGGCCCATGATGGACATGTCATCTAAAGAATGGGAGGGGGAGTGGAAATGGTTTGCGACTGGGAGGTGCAGTTGTTTATTGTGAACCGAGCAGAGGTATTCTGCAAAGCGGTCCCCAAGCCTCCGCTTGGTTTTCCCAATGTAGAGGAAGCCACACCGGGTACAATGGATGCAGTATACCACATTGGCAGATGTGCAGGTGAACCTCTGCTTAATATGGAAGGTCATCTTGGGGCCTGGGATAGGGACGAGGGAGGAGGTGTGGGAGCAAGTGTAGCATTTCCTGCGGTCGCAGGGGAAGGTGCCGGGTGTGGTGGGGTTGGAGGACAGTGTGGAGAGAACAAGGGAGTCACGGAGAGAGTGGTCTCTCCGGAAAGCAGACAAGGGTGGGGATGGAAAAATGTCTTGGGTGGTGGGGTCGGATTGTAGATGGCGGAAGTGTCGGAGGATGATGCGTTGTATCCGGAGGTTGGTGGGGTGGTGTGTGAGAACGAGGGGGATTCTCTTTGGGCGGTTGTGGCGGGGGCAGGGTGTGAGGGATGCGTTGCGGGAAATGCGGGAGACGCGGTCAAGTGCGTTCTCGACCACTGTGGGGGGAAAGTTGCGGTCCTTGAAGAACTTGGACATCTGGGATGTGCGGGAGTGGAATGCCTCATCGTGGGAGCAGATGCGGCGGAGGCGGAGGAATTGGGAATAGGGGATGGAATTTTTGCAGGAGGGTGGGTGGGAGGAGGTGTATTCTAGGTGGCTGTGGGAGTCGGTGGGTTTGAAATGGACATCAGTTACAAGCTGGTTGCCTGAGATGGAGACTGAGATCCAGGAAGATGAGGGATGTGCTGGAGATAGCCCAGCTGAACTGAGGGTTGGGGTGGAAGGTGTTGGTGAAGTGGATGAACTGTTTGAGCTTCTCTGGGGAGCAAGAGGCGGCGCCGATACAGTCATCAATGTAACGGAGGAAGTGGTGGGGTTTGGGGCCTGTGTAGGCGCGGAAGAGGGACTGTTCCACGTAACCTACAAAGAGGCAGGCATAGCTGGGGCCCATGCGGGTGTCCATGGCCACCCCCTTAGTCTGTAGGAAGTGGGAGGAATCGAAAGGGAAGTTGTTGAGGGTGAGGACGAGTTCGGCTAGGCCACCCACCCACAGCCTCCAACCTCCAACCTCATTGTTCCCCAACCCCGCACGGCCCGTTTCTATCTCCTTCCCAAAATACACAAACCTGCCTGCCCTGGTCGACCCATTGTCTCAGCCTGTTTCTGCCCACCGTACTCATCTCCACCTATCTGGACTCCATTTTCTCCCCTTTGGTCCAGGAACTCCCTACCTACGTCCGTGACACCACCCACGCCCTCCTCCTCCTCCAGGACTTCCAATTCCCTGGCCCCCAACACCTCATTTTCACCATGGACGTCTAGTCCCTATACACCTGTATTCCGCATGCAGATGGCCTCAAGGCCCTCCGCTTCTTCCTGTCCTGCAGGCCCGACCAGTCCCCCTCCACCGACATCCTCATCCGCCTAGCCGAACTCGTCCTCGCCCTCAACAACTTCTCTTTCGATTCCTCCCACTTCCGACAGACATAGGGGGTGGCCATCGGCTCCCGCATGGGCCCCAGCTATGCCTGCCTCTTTGTAGGTTACGTGGAACAGTCCCTCTTCCACACCTACACAGGCCCCAAACCCCACCTCTTCCTCCGTTACATTGATGACTGTATCGGCGCCGCCTCTTGCTCCCCAGAGGAGCTCGAACAGTTCATCCACTTCACCAACACCTTCCACCCCAACCTTCAGTTCACCTGGGCTATCTCCAGCACATCCCTCACCTTCCTGGACCTCTCAGTCTCCATCTCAGGCAACCAGCTTGTAACTGATGTCCATTTCAAACCCACCAACTCCCACAGCTACCTAGAATACACCTCCTCCCACCCACCCTCCTGCAAAAATTCCATCCCCTATTCCCAATTCCTCCGCCTCCGCCGCATCTGCTCCCACGATGAGGCATTCCACTCCCGCACATCCCAGATGTCCAAGTTCTTCAAGGACCGCAACTTTCCCCCCCACAGTGGTCGAGAACGCGCTTGACCGTGTCTCCCGCCTTTCCCGCAACACATCCCTCACACCCTGCCCCCGCCACAACCGCCCAAAGAGGATCCCCCTCGTTCTCACACACCACCCCACCAACCTCCGGATACAACGCATCATCCTCCGACACTTACGCCATCTACAAACCGACCCCACCACCCAAGACATTTTTCCATCCCCACCCTTGTCTGCTTTCCGGAGAGACCACTCTCTCCGTGACTCCCTTGTTCGCTCCACACTGCCCTCCAACCCCACCACACCCGGCATCTTCCCCTGCAACCGCAGGAAATGCTACACTTGCCCCCACACCTCCTCCCTCACCCCTATCCCAGGCCCCAAGATGACCTTCCATATTAAGCAGAGGTTCACCTGCACATCTGCCAATGTGGTATACTGCATCCATTGTACCCGGTGTGGCTTCCTCTACATTGGGAAAACCAAGCGGAGGCTTGGGGACCGCTTTGCAGAATACCTCTGCTCGGTTCGCAGTAAACAACTGCACCTCCCAGTCGCAAACTATTTCCACTCCCCCTCCCATTCTTTAGATGACATGTCCGTCATGGGCTTCCTGCAGTGCCACAATGATGCCACCCGAAGGTTGCAGGAACAGCAACTCATATTCCGCTTGGGAACCCTGCAGCCCAATGGTATCAATGTGGACTTCACCAGCTTCAAAATCTCCCCTTCCCCCACCGCATCCCAAAACCAGCCCAGTTCGTCCCTTCTCCCCACTGCACCACACAACCAGCCCAGCTCTCCCCCTCCACCCACTGCATCCCAAAACCAGTCCAACCAGTCTCTGCCTCCTTAACCTGTTCTTCCTCTCACCCATCCCTTCCTCCCACCCCAAGCCGCACCTCCATCTCCTACATACTAACCTCGTACCACCTCCTTGACCTGTCCGTCTTCCCTGGACTGACCTATCCCCTCCCTACCTCCCCACCTATACTCTCCTCTCCACCTATCTTCTTTTCTCTCCATCTTCGGTCCGCCTCCGCCTCCCCCTCTCTCCCTATTTATTCCAGAACGCTCACCCCATCCCCCTCTCTGAAGAAGGGTCTAGGCCTGAAACGTCAGCTTTTGTGCTCCTGAGATGCTGCTGGGCCTGCTGTGTTCATCCAGCCTCACATTTTATTATCTTGGATTCTCCAGCATCTGCAGTTCCCATTATCACTGATACAATTGAACAGGAGTTGAGTACTGTAGTCTGTCGACCTCGAACAGCAGGTCCTGAATGTGCTTTCAGTGTACCATATGACAGGTCGTGGTTTCTGTCATTCCATCTCGGTGACATGGAAGAGTAAAATGAAAACCTACAAATGTTGGAAACTTGAATGAAGAGAAAGAAAATGTTAGAAGTATATAGAAGTCAGTCAGTTTCTGGTAAGTTGCTATTTCTGGACAAATTTTCTCATGTTCTGATTTATTTTTCCTGATTAACCTTAAGTTATTATCTGTTTTTACATATTCGGATCATCTGTGTGACATGTCACTCATCTGTGCATTTAGGTTTAACGTTTTCCTTAATTTTGTTAACTAGACATGGATTGTGGGTGCTTCCCTTGAAGTTTGTCTTTATAATAGGAACACACTCATTATGAGTATTCTCACGTATCTTTTTATATGTCTCCCACTACTTCTTTATTGATCGACCCCCTAGACTAATGTCAAGTTCACTTTACCTAGTTCAGCTTCCATATTTATACTTTTTAAAATACTTGCCTTGGACCCACTTTTCTCTCTTTCAAATTTGATGTCAAATTCAATCCTATTATAGTCACTGCTGCTAAGAGATGCCTGTACTCTGAGGTTATTAATTAATTGTCAGTTTACACAATACCAAACCCACTGCCTACTGTCTGGTAGGTTCCAGAGCATGCTGTACTAAGAAACCTTCAAAAGTATTCTAACAGGTCTTCATCCAGGCTACTATTATAAAGCTGTTTTTTTTCAGTTTATACATAAATTAAAATCATCCATATTTATTGCCATCCCTTTGTCACAAGCTCCCAATATTTATAGTGTGAAAGCAACCATTTGGCCCATTTGAGTCCACACCGACCCTCCGAAGAGCATCCCATCCAGACCCGCCTCACTACCCTATCCCTATAAGCCTGCATTTCCCATGGCTAACCCATCTAGCCTGGACACTACGGGAAATTTAATTTGGTCAGTCCACCTAACTTTTGGACCATGGGAGGAAACCAGAGAAACACCCATTGGAAATCCACATAGACATGGAGAAAAAGTGCAAACTTCATACAGACAGTCACCCAAGGGTGGAATGGAACCGGGTCTCTGGTGCTGTGAGACAGCAGTGCTAACCACCAAGCTACCATACTGCCCCAAATTTTTTGTATGATTCAACCTACATTGTGACTGTTTAAGGGCCTGTGAATCATTCTCACAGATGACTTCTTTTCCATAATATACTACATCTCCACTGAAATCAATTCTACATCCCGATATCCTAAACCAAAGTCATCTTTAACTGATCAAGCACTCTTTTATTAGGGATGTTATTCTTCCTCCTTTACATAGCTTCCTAAATGTTATATAGCCCTCAATATTCAGAACTCAATCCTTGTCATTCCATATCTATTACTCTGTAATGGATACTCAATTGCATTTATTCCTTTCAATAATCATTATCAATTGATTAACTTTGTTATGAGTTTTTTTGGTTATCTTCATTGTATCTAATCCTGGAAGTTGCTATATTCCGTTTCTCTTTAAAACCCACATACATGCATTCTCAAGCACAAATAGGGTAAACAAAAGACTGATGGTTTGACACAAATATTATGAGTGGAAAACAATGGACAGAGAAAGCAATTTCTGTGGATCCTAAGGCCAGACCACAAGGATGGGTTAAGTTGTCACCCACAATACTTTTGATTTTAGCAAAGATGACATGATGTTTGTAGACTGATGGTCATTTTTCACTGGACGTTAGATCAGATGGTCTTCGCTAGCATTAGAATTATTCTTCTTAATTTTCTTGGTTTCATTATCTTTCCTTGCTGCTGAAGAGAAGGTAGGAAAATGTTGTCTGATTTCTGGCATGTTTCTGACTCCACTGCTCCCACCAAACTTCAGTTAATGGAGCTTGACCAATCCAAGAGTGGTCATTAGGCAGTTGTTGATTCACCCAAAAATTGCTGGTGCTACTCCAACTGAATAATATAACAATGTCACTGCTCCAAATGTCAGTCATATATAAATGAAAATGCACATAGTTTTGCAACTGAGGTAAGTCAAATTATCTTGGAATTTCATCTAGATAGTAGTGTCTGGCTTTCATTCCAGCTTATGGTCTAAAAAACAAGTCCCTTACATCCCACTTTGCATTCTCTGGCCTTTATTTTCCATATTAGTCTGCTTTCCCACCTTGACTGGATTTTTTGATATGTTTGTTATAATTACCTAAGCTTGGTTCCCTACCTCTTGTCCTCTGTACTTGTCAAGTTGTGTGGTTGCTAGAACACCAGTCCCTGCACAGTTCACGTATCGGCATCCCAAATGCACAGATCCCATTTTCCCTAGGTAGCTGTGCCCCACAAACTGGAACCCATTTCTTTCATACCAGTTTTTGATCCTTGCCTTCGCAATTCTAATCTTATTTGTTCTGTTGCTAATTTACATCTCTATGGACCACTTCAGTATCTGAGAAGTTGTGAATGGTGCTGAATGTTGTACAATCATCAGCGAACATCCCCACTTCTGACTTTATGA
Source organism: Stegostoma tigrinum (assembly GCF_030684315.1). Classification (NCBI taxonomy): domain Eukaryota; kingdom Metazoa; phylum Chordata; class Chondrichthyes; order Orectolobiformes; family Stegostomatidae; genus Stegostoma; species Stegostoma tigrinum. Next base: position 54,963,290 of record NC_081367.1, read on the forward strand.
AAGAGGGTAGATCATTGATGAAGAAGCTAAGGATGGTCTGACCTAAGACACAAGACCCGCAGAAACATCCTGGAGCTAAAATGACTGACTTTCAACAACCACAATCACTTTCCTTTATGCCAGACTCCAACCAGTGAAGAGTTCTTGCCTTGATTCCCATTATCTCCATTTTACTCAAGCTTCTCAAAGCCATGTTCAGTCAAATGCAGGTTTGATGTCAACTCACGCTCACATCAACTCAGGAATTCAGTTCTTTGTCCATGTTTGGACCAAAGCTACAATAAGGTCAGGAGCCGAGTGTCCTTGACAGATCTCAAACTGAGTATCAGTGAGCAAGTTATTCCTGTACAAAGTGCCACTATCAGTATCCCCTTCCATCATTTTGTTTATGAACAAGTGTAGACTGATGGGGTAAATTCTTGGCACATTGAATTTGTCCAGCTTTTTGTACACACAATATGGTTGGGCAATTTCTCACATTGTCAGGTGGATACCAGTATTTTGATGTACTGGAAGAGCTTGGCTAGGGACATGGCAATTTTTGGAGTAATAGTCTCCAGTGCTATTGCTGGAATGTTGTCAGGATCCATAGCCTTTGTTGTATCAAATATCTTCAGCCGTTTCTTGATATCACATGAAGTGGATTGAATTAATGAATAGACCTCTGTGATGTTGCAGATCATGAGGAGACCAAGAAGGATAATCTGTTCAGTACTTCTGACTGAAGATTGGACCAAATGCCCCAGACTGACTTTTTGCATTTATGTGTTGGGCTCACACATTATTGAGAATGGGAATGTTTGTGGAGTTTCTTTCTCAGTGAGTTGTTTCGTTGCCCATCACCATTTGTGACTGGCTGATCCATTGGTTGTGGAATTGTTTAGCTCTGTCTCCCTCATGCTGCTTTCACTATTTGGCACACAAGTAATCCTGTGTTGCAGCTTCATCAGGTTAATGTTCTCCTGTATTCTTGATTAAATCAGGGTTAATCCCTGGCTTGAATATAATGGTTGAGTGGAGGATATGTCAGGCCATAAAGTTAGGGTGTACTGAAAACAGTTCAACAGCTGCTGATAGCCCACAATAGCTTACAGATTCCCAGTTTCCAGATCTGTTTGTTGTCTGTCCCATAGATGGATGCATCTGTAGCAGACTGACTGGTGAGAATATTAAACCAAAACACCCAAAGAGGAGCCCGTCTCCCTATAATCTGTAAAAGGAGTGTGAAAAGTGGTGTAACCTGCTTTTCAGCAACTTCTAGTGGTTAAACAAAATAAATCCCTGGCACTCACTTTAAAATCAACTAACTCTAACAGTGAACAAATGATATAAAGTATTAACAAACCAAATAAATCCTTTCTAACTATTCACTATTCCCAAATAAAGCAAGATTCTAATGGCATGCTTTTCCAATAAATACAAGTCCCACTTATATATAAAAAATATAGAATTTAGTCTCTCAAAATACAGCCAGGTTACGTGTCTTCTAGAATGTGCTGTGCCTGTTGATTCTTCTGTCAGGATTATTAACTAGTTGTGGTATTGGTGCCGTTGTTATTTGATGGCGCTTTCTCCAAGACACAGAGGAGGCTGTGAGAGCCAGTGATTCTCTCTTGAGAACTGAGGGCCATTAGTTTTGGTAGATGGTAGCTAGCTCTGGGGTTTTGTCCAACTGCCCTGAACTTTTTATTCCCTTGATGACATATCAATATTTCTTACAATAGGATTGATCCTATGTTGTCAAAACCATCAGGTTTAAATTTAATAGGTTTTGGTATCTAAGTGCCTGTTGAAAATTGATTGGCTAAATTCAAAAGCTTGTTGACATGGTAAAAATTGCTGCATAGCCTGCTAATGGTACAGCCTTTTGGTACAATTGTTCCAATTTGACCGCGCTGTCTGTATTTGCAGACTTTTAAGCTGCTGCTCACAGACATTCATTTTATATCTCTAGGCACAGAAAAAGTAAGTGATCTTTTAAAGGGAGGTCTCAATGCTTTCCCCTTAGCATTTTACATATACAAAATTCTAACTTCCTACCTCCCAACACACAAGCATTCTGTACAACTTTGCAACAAATCAGCACAGGAACTAGCCCTTCAGCCCACAATGTTGTACCGAACATGATGCCAAATTAAACTAATCCCTCCTGATTGTCGGTGGTCCATATCCCCCCATTCCTTGCATATTCATATACTTATCTAAAAGTACCTTAAATGCCCCTGTTGCATTTGCCTCCGCCACCCCGGCAGTATGTTCCAGACTCCTATCACTCTCTGTAAAAAAAAACTTGCCTCTCATATCTCCTTTGAACTTTTCCCCTCTCACTATAAATGCATGCCCCCTAGTTTCATGCAATTTATTAACTATTCCCTTGCCTTATTTTTTGTCCACAAACATATCACTTCACACTTCATCACTTGCCACTTCATCAGCCCACATGACCAATTCAGTGATCCATTTCTGTAGCTTTTCTCCTCATTCTTGTCAACTTTGATACGTTGTATGAAGAAGCAAGATTTGGTGGGATACAATTTAGGCAGCAAAATCTTGTATAAGCTTAAATGGAAGGAAGGTGGGGTGATAGTGGGACGGCTAGAACAGCATCACGGATCAGTATTAGATTATTAAATGTCACAATAGGTACAGAGAAGGACCAATGGAATGTAGGTGAATCCTGACAGCTAAAATACAGTGAGAAGACATCATTTTCTGATGTACAAATCAAAGATTAGACCACACATGGAGCATTTCTGAAGACCACATTTTAGGAAGGATTTGTATGGAGTATGGAGGAGATTCACCAGAATGATATGTGGCATCCAAGGGTTAGATTATGAGGAAAGCCTCTGCAAACTAGAATCCTATTTCCTGGAAATATTCAAGACATTAATGCAAACAGATCAGGTAGGTAGTGAGGAATTATTTCTGATGGTTGTGAGGTCTAATAATTGGAGCTACACCTTTTCAGGAGTGAAATTAGGAAACATTTGTACACATCAGGGTGGTGAAGTTTCGAATTCTCTTCCACAAATGATAATTGACATTGGAGCATTTGTTAATTTTAAATTTGACATTGATCAATTTTTGTTAATCGAGTTTAATAAAGGGAAAGTAGCAAAATGGGTATATGGAGTTAGATCAAAAATGTGCACCATTTCATTGAATGGAAAAGTGGTCTCGAGGGGTTAAGATTCTACTCCAGTTCCTATGTTCTTAGGACTGACCATTGAGAGAATGATTGATTATATTATCACCTATTAGGTTGATTGGAGTAGCCAGTTTGTAATTACACGATCAATTGCTTTACTGCTCTGCAAACTATCACTCTATTGTAAACACCTATTTTAAGGGCCCTTGTACTTATACTGAGGCTGGAGGCCCAGGTTCAGATCCCACTTGCTCTGAGGTGTGTCATAATATCTCAGAACAGGTTGATTTGAAAACATCAAAAGTGTACAGTCTGATGATATCTGAGGTACAGAGGTAGTGTCCTTATTCTGAGGCAGGTGATCTAGGTTCATATCCCACCTACTGCAGAGGTGTGTAATAATATCCCTATAAACAGGTTGATTAGGAGAAACTATCTAAACAGTTATTGTGCACAATCAGACATGACATCTTCTTCTTCCAAAACTGATTCATTTCTCCTCTACAAGGCAGTTATGATCCTTGTTCAGTATTGATTAAAGTGTGGGAAAAATTTAAGTATGTAACAAATCCATGATAAGACAAAAGAACCTGTTTTCCACCACAGCCAAACAATTGGCCACCCACAGATTTTTAAATTTCACTTGCGGTCTAGACTTTAGTGATTTTTTTTATCAACTATTCTTTATTGTGTGTCCTACTTTCAGACACACCTCAACATTTTAAATCAAAGGGTTTAAGTAAGATTACTTTAGTTTTTAGGATAAATTACGTTTGTTCTGTAAGCATTTTGTCCTCGGGCATCTTAAGAAGTCAATGCATTGGAACATGAGGGCACCAGTCTGCACAAGTGTTTCAAACTGAGAACTACAAAATATTCTACTTAGTCAAAGCCATGCATCAGCTGCTAAAAATACTGCTGGAGATACTTTTTGGCAGTTCACTTCAGGAATGGGGGTGGCACATTCAAAAACCACATTTTCTTTGAACACAACCATCTATAATTCTAAGATAATAAAATGTGAGGCTGGATGAACACAGCAGGCCAAGCAGCATCTCAGGAGCACAAAAGCTGACGTTTCGGGCCTAGACCCTTCATCAGAGAGGGGGATGGGGGGAGGGAACTGGAATAAATAGGGAGAGAGGGGGAGGCGGACCGAAGATGGAGAGCAAAGAAGATAGGTGGAGAGGGTGTAGGTGGGGAGGTAGGGAGGGGATAGGTCAGTCCAGGGAAGACGGACAGGTCAAGGAGGTGGGATGAGGTTAGTAGGTAGCTGGGGGTGCGGCTGGGGGTGGGAGGAAGGGATGGGTGAGAGGAAGAACCGGTTAGGGAGGCAGAGACAGGTTGGACTGGTTTTGGGATGCAGTGGGTGGGGGGGAAGAGCTGGGCTGGTTGTGTGGTGCAGTGGGGGGAGGGGATGAACTGGGCTGGTTTAGGGATGCAGTGGGGGAAGGGGAGATTTTGAAACTGGTGAAGTCTTGGAATCTCCAGCATCTGCAGTTCCCATTATCTCCCATCTATAATTCTATATAGATAGAGGACATTAAGCCTGCCATGTCCATATCTGCAGTGGCAACTTGGCTAGTCCCAATCCTCCTCCACCCTTTCCCCAAAGGATTTTTTTTTTTCTCTTCAGGTGGCTCATCCACTTCCCTTTAGAAATCCATAATTAAAACTGTCAGCACCACACTATCAGACAATTCGTTCCAGATCCTAACCACTTGCTACGTGAAAGGGTTTTTCTTCATGCCAACTTTGGATCTTTTGCCAATCATGTTCGGTTATCTAAAGCACATGAGATTGGGGAGACTGTACTGACATGGATAGAGAACTGGCTGACAGGCAGGAAACAATGAATAGGAAAGGATGAGTTATTTTCCAAGTGGTGGCCAATTACTAATGGGGTCCTGCAGGATCAGTGCTTGGATATCAAACATCCACTACACATGTTAATGATTTAGACGAGAGAACTAAATGTAAGATTTCCAGATTTTCAGAAAACACAAATCTGGGTAGAAGTTTGAACTGAGGTGGATGGAGAGATGCTTTATTGTGATTTGAACAAATTGAGTGAGTTGGCAAATACATGGCAGATGAAGTATAATGTGAATAAATGTGAGGTTATTCCACTTTGACAGCAAAAACAGGAAAGCATGATATGATCTGAATGGTGACAGATTGGGAAAGATGGAGGTGCAAAGAAACCTAAGTGCCTTTGCACACCATTGACTGAAAGGAAGCGTTCAGTTGCAGCAGTCAGTGAAGAAGGCAAATGGCCTTTTTTAGGTGAATCCTCTCATTATGTTTTGCTGCAATTGTACAGGGCCATGGTGAGACCACAGCTGGAGTATTGTTCTTGTTATATGAAGAAGAATGTTTTGGCCGTGGAAGGAGTGCAACAAAGTTTTACTAGCCTGATTCTTGGGATGGCAGGACTGGCGTATGATGACAGACTGGATCAATTAGGCCAATACTCACTGGAACTCAGAAGAATTGAGGGGGTTTCTCATAGAAACTATAATATTCTAATAGCATTTGATGGGGTAAATGTAGGAAGGATATTCCTGATGTCATGGGAGTCCACAGCAAGTGGTTACAATTGAAGCATACCGTGTAGGAGATAAAAAGGTGTAGAGCTGGATGAACACAGCAGGAAGGCTGACGTTTCAGGCCTAGACCCTTCTTCAGATGATGCAGCCTTCCTGTTCCTATGATGCTGCTTGGCCTGCTGTGTTCATCCAGCTCTACACCTTGTTATCTCGGATTCTCCAGCGTCTGCAATTCCTATTATCTCTGATACCTTGTAGGATATAAGGGATTGTGATGATAAATTTCTTCACCCGGAGAGTTGGGACCCTGTGGAATTTTCTTCCACTTAAATCAGTTGAGGCCAAATCATTGAATATTTTCAGGAGGAATTTGACATAGTTCTTAGGGCTAAAAGGATCAAAGGGTATGGGGAGAAAACAGGAACAGGGTACTGAGTTGGATGATCAGTCATGATCACATGGAATTGCAATGGCACAACTGAAGGGATTAATGATCTCATCCTGTTCCTACTTCCTCTGTTTCTCAATCAGCATCTTCTGGTTCTTGATGCTCTCACCAATGGGGAAGGTTTCTCCCTGTTCACTCAATCTGGGCCCCTGATGGTTTTAAACATCTCCTATAAAATACCCTTCAACCTTCTCTAAGGAAAACAATCACAGCTTCCTCAATCTATGCACATAACCATTGTCTTTCATCCCTGGAACTGTTTTCATCAATCTTTCCTGTGCTATCTCTAGAGCCTGAATTTACACCCCTACTAAGGTATTACACCCAGAAATTGCACACAGTCGTCCAGTTGAGACCAAACTGGAGTTTTACTGAGACATGTCATACCTTTCTTGCTTTTGAATTACATTCCCTTATGTATAAGGAGTGATGTATTGAACTCCTTCTCAGCCTGTTCTACTGTCTTCAATGATTTATGTGTATATATCTCTCTTCCTGCAATTCCTTGTTGTATCTTTTATTTCATATTCCATCATCTTGTTTTCCCAACCAAAATAATTCACTACAGAGTAAGCTGCACTAAATTTCATGTTTTGTGTCCACCATTCTGCCAAACTATTAATGGCTTCTTCTAAGTCTTTCACTAATTCCCCTCTCAATTCATAGTACTTTCAAGTTTTATCTCACCTGTAAATATTGCCCTGCACACTCAGGTTTCATCAAGTAATCTACAATCAGGTGCTCTCTTCACTTAACACTGTCAAACTAGGTTTTGCATGATAGATGTCTCTGATCGTTGGTATAAAGGACAGTTTATTTTTAGCATACAGTTCACCTTGTACTAACAAAACTAAACAAAATTGAAGTCACGATGTGGTTAGTGCTGCCTCATGGCACCAGGGATCCTGGTTTGATTCTAGCCTCAAGTGGCAATATGTGTGTTGTCATTGGGTGCTCCAATTTCCTCCCACAGTCCAAGTGTATACAGGATAGGTGGATTGGCTATGCTAACTTTCCCCAAAGTGTTTAGGGATGTTGATGCCAGATGGAGTGGCCACGGTAAATGCAGAGTTGCAGGGATTGGATAGGATGCTATTCAGAGGGTCAGGGTGACTTGATGGGCTGAATGGTCCCTTTATGCACATTAGGGGTTCTATGATTCGAAAAAGGAACTACTTCTCAAACTCAGAATGTACCAAAGGCCTTTACAGCTAAGAAATTATATGTGTAAATGTTAGATAACAAGGTGTAGAGCTGGATAAACACAGCAAGTAGCGTCAGAGGAGCAGGAAAGCTGATGTTTTGGGTCTGGACCCTTCTTCGGAAATGGGGGAGGGGAAGGGGATTCTGAAATAAATAGAGAGTGGGGGGAGGCTGACAGAAGATAGATAAAGGAGAAGATAGGGGAAGAGTAGACAGACATGCCAAAGACGCTGGGATGGAGCCAGGAAAGGTTAGTGTAGGTGGGGAGTTAGGACGGGGATAGGTCAGCCCAGGGAGGCTGGACAGGTCAAGGAGGTGGTATGAAGCTGGTTGGTAGGAGGTGGGGGTGGGGCTTGAGGTGGGAGGAGTGGATAGGTGGAAGGAAGGACAGACAGGTAAGGGAGGTGGGGACTAGCTGGGCTGGTTTTGATGCGGTCAGGGGAGGGGAGATTTTGAAGCTTGTGAAGTCCACATTAATACCATTGAGCTGCAGGATTCCCAAATGAAATGTGAGGTGCTGTTCCTACAACCTTCGGGTGGCATCGTTGTGGCACTGGAGGAAGCCCAGGATGGATGTGTCGTCCAAGGAGTGAGAGGGGGAGTTGAAATGGTTTGTGACTGGGAGGTGCAGTTGTTCGTCATGAACTGAGCGTAGGTGTTCCACAAAGTGGTCTTCAAGCCTTCATTTGGTTTCCCTGATGCAGAGGAGGCCACATCGTGAACAGTGGATACAGTATATCACATTAGCAGATGTGCAGGTGAACATCTGCTTAATGTGGAAGGTCTTCTTGGGGCCTGGGATGGGGGTGAGGTGTGGGGGCAGGTGTAGCACTTCCTGCGGTTGCAGGGAAATGTGCCGGGTGTGGTGGGGAGTGCAGAGCGGACAAGGGAGTCATGGATAGAGTGGTCCCTCTGGAAGGCAGATAAGGGTGCACGGGTATCCGCATAGGCCCAAGCTACGCCTGCCTCTTTGTAGGATAAGTAGAACAATCCCTGTTCCAAAGCTATGCTGGCCCTATCCCCCACCTCTTCCTCTGTTACATCAATGACTGTATCAGCGCCGCCTCATGCTCCCACGAAGATCTCAAACAGTTCATCCACTTCACTAACGCCACTTACCCCAACTTAAGTTCAGCTGAACCATCTCCAATACCTCTCTATCCTTCCTGGACCTCTCTGTTTCCATCTCTGGCAACCGATATCCATTTCAAGCTTACCGACTCCCACAGCTGCCTAGAATATGCCTCCTGTCACCTACCTTCCTGCAAAAATGCCATCCACTATTCCCAATTCCTTCACCTCCGCTGCATCTGCTCCCCAGATGAGGCGTTCCACTCCCAGATGTCCTTGTTTTTCAAGGACCTCCGTGGACTGACCTATCCCCACCCTTCCTTCCCACCTATATTCACCTTTACTGGCTTCATCCCCGTCTATTTGACCTGTCTGTCTCCTCTCCAACTATTTGGTCCTTTATTCATCTTCTCCCCACCTTCCCCTCTCTCTGTTTATTTCAGAATCTCCTTCTCCTCCCCCATTTCTGAAGAAGAGCCCAGACCCAAAACGTCAGCTTTCCTGCTCCTCTGATGCTGCTTGGCCTGCTGTGTTCATCCAGCTCTAGACCGTGTCATCTCTATAAATGTTGCAATTCAGAGGGCACAGCAACTAATTTGCATACAGCTAGTTACCACAAACAGAAATGAGATACATAACTCGATGATCTGTGCTAGTAATATTGTGAGATAAAATAGGGACAGGAAATTTGGAGATGTTCTTTATTTATTTTGAATTGCGCAGCGGAGTAGGATGTTTCAGATGGACCTTGTCTGCTCTGTCCCGTTATTTTTCTCCAGTGTTTTTTTTGCCTCCTTCTCTCTTTTTTCTTCTCCCAGCCTTGGACTCTGCAGCCCTAGCAGAGTGACCACCTAATGTGGCAGACTGTCAGCCCCGCATGGCCTCAGTGTGGATTTCTGGCCTCAATGTAGACTTCTGGTCTCAAGGTGATTCCTCAAAGTGCAGACCCACCATGACTAAGCACTTAAAGACTGCAATGTTTGAACTTTCAGGTTTACTTCTTTATTTTCTACTTAAAACTAAGGAAGTGTCACTGTACTATATTTATTGCACTATTTAACTTTTAACTTTGTTCTTTCTTTCTACCTTGTTCTTAAGATTCTATACCTAGGTACTTGTACCTAAATGGTGCCTTGTGTGGTGACATTATACACTTTTCATTGTATTCCTGTACTTTTGTACTTGAGTATGTGATAAAATCAAAATCAAACAGCAGTTAGCTTTAACATTTCACCCAAAAAAGGGCAATTTCGACATTACAGCTCTACCTCAGTATTGCACTTAACTATCAGTTTCACTTAAGCTTTCCAGCCTCTAGATTATGGCTGCACCCTTTTGTATCTTTGTACTCTTCGACAGCCATGTAACCCTCTGAAACATATGCAGTCTGCTGATTCTAGCAGAAATGTGAGTTTGATGTAGTGCATCACCATTCTACAAGATGTCCCCGAGGCCCACAACTGTTTAGCAGCAAGGTAACCTTGGGCGACTGTCTGTGTGGAGTTTGCACCTTCTCCCCATGCTTGCATGGGTTTCCTCCCACAGTCCAAAGATGTGCAGGCTCAGTGGATTGGCCATGCTAAATTGCCCATTGTGTTTAGTGATGTGTAGCCTAGGTGGGTTATAGGGGGATGGGTCTGGGTGGGATGGTCCAAGGGTCGATGTGGACTGGTTGGGCTGAAGGGCCTGTTTCCACACTGTAGGGATTCTATATGATAAAATACCTGTATTTGTGATTATGATCATTGGCGTGGCACGGTAAGGCAAGGGATGGGTGTTGTGAGCATGCAGGTAAGTGCTAAGACAGCAAGCGCGTATTTCGCAGCCTCGTCCAGTCTCCGACTCTGCTGCTGTTTTTCAATGCTGATTGCTGGTGCATCCTGTAATGCAAGTCTGTACTTCCAAAGTAAATTGCTAGCAGAGGTACCAGATTGTCGTACAGTTGGCAGATGCTGGATGCCAATGTCTGTGATGACAGTTATGTTTTCCTGGTGCCAATTGATCATGCCTTCAGCTGCAGTTTGGTCACAGGCACTGTACAAGTTGTTTGCAGCAAGTGGCACACGATGCACCCTGGATTCCCTGTTGAGTTTGCCCATCATCTAGCTTGTTTGACAAGTTTGGTAAGATGGGAGGTTGCGTTTTAAGGAGGCCAGTTGTGACATTAACAAGGCGTTTAACAATTGTTAATCCCTGTCAATTGGCATTTTGTTCCTGCCCGTTGAGAATTTCACCACTCACTTTGTCAAAATCATAGAAGATGAACTGAGATCATCTCTATGTCAAGGTAGGCCTCACTGTACTTGTCATCCCAATCCAACAAATAAAACTTCAGTCTGACTGGAAAATTTTGATTTTCCAGCTTCCACTGCCTGGCATTTACGAAGTGTGTATGTTATACACTGGTTATCAAGCTAAGCCTAAATATTATCCAGGTCTCTCAGAATGTGCAAAATGCCAGTCATTGTGAAGGAATCAACAGTGTCCATTAATCAGCAACATCCCCACTTTGACTTGGAGGACAGATCATTGAAGAAGCACCTCAGGTTTGTTGAGCCAAAGATACAACTCTCACAGTGAAATTGTAGGGTCATTAGATTAGATTCCCAACAGTGTGGAAACAGGGCCTTCGGTCCAACAAGTCCACACCACCCCTTGCAGCATCCCACCCAGACCCATGCCCCTATAACCCACACACCCCTGAAGACGACAGGCAATTTAGCATGGCTGCACATCTTTGGACTGTGGGAGGAAACCGGAGCACCCGGAGAAAACCCACACAGACATGGGGAGAATGTGCAAACTCTGCACAGACAGTCACCTGAGGCTGGAATCGAACCCGGGTCCCTGGCGCTGTGAGGCTGCAGTGCTAACCACTGAGCCACCGTGCCGCCCCAATGATTAATCTCCAACAAATCTAGCCATTTCTCTTTGTTCTGTGCATGACTTGAACCAGTGGGGCATTTTCCATAACGAATTACTTAAGTCCCAAAATTAAAACAGGAAGAACCAAGACCAAAACTGAAACCTGCAAAGAAAAAAGAAACAAAACAGGAGCAATGAGTTTACTGTCTGAAATTGTTGAACTCAATGTTGAATGCCAAGTGCTGTGTCATATAACATGCAAAGTGCTGTGTAATACCAAATGAAAAGACACAATAAAGTCCTTAAACCAAGGACTGAGAGGTCAGATAGAAATTTAAAATTAAAATGAAGCTTTACATCATGCCAGTAGACTGATGAGAGGTGATCTGCAAGACAGGCATCCAACCTACTTTAGTTTCCAGTGAGCACAGGAACTGCCATTCAATAGTGCCACCAATGGCATCTTCTGTTACTTTGATAATTGACAGCTGATTGATGGGATAGTAATTGGTCAGATAGGACATTGTTTGCTTCTTTTGAACAACACGTATCTGGACAATTTTCCACATTGCCTGGTGGGTTCCAGAGTTTTCGCTGTATTAGGACAGCTTGGTTGGAAGCCAGTTAGTCAGGGAGCACAATTCTTCTTCAGCATGTCTGGGATATTGGAGCCTGTCTGTGGTGCCAAAGTATGACAAACATGTGAAAGAAATCTTATTGTGCTCCTTGTACAGAGAGAAAGTGAAAAAACTGGGAGGAGAAAATGAGCTTAGTGACAATGGACTTCTGGGAAATTATTTTCTCTCTTTGCAAAAGTAACATTATCCATCCTTACATTTGAAGATTGTTATAATCAATATACATTTATCATTTTGCTTACTGTAACTAGTGATGACAATATTGTCAAAATGTCCTGGTCCAATTCCTGGGTTACTGGATCATGTGGGTGCAACAGTTGGATGATAACACGGCTTATACTCAAAATGTAGCCAATCTCAGAATCAGTCCATTATAAACTTAAATTAACAGAAGAAACAGGTTATATTGTGTATAAAATGTGAGGCTGGATGAACACAGCAGGCCCAGCAGCATCTCAGGAGCACAAAAGCTGATGTTTCGGGCCTAGACCCTTCATCAGAGCTCTGATGAAGGGTCTAGGCCTGAAACATCAGCTTTTGTGCTCCTGAGATGCTGCTGGACCTGCTGTGTTCATCCAGCCTCACATTTTATTATCTTGGATTCTCCAGCATCTGCAGTTCCCATTATCAGTTATATTGTGTATATGTGTTCCTCCCTGTCTGATCTTCCTATATTCGCTGTGCCCAGGTGATCTACTAGCCCCAAGCACAAAGTGAAAAATCCATCCAATACGTTTGATCTAACATCTATTAATCAAGTCTGATGAATGTCATTAAGAATAACACTCATATTGTCTAACTCCAGACTGCAATTTACTTTTAAATCTTTTTTGCTAATTCTGAAATACATTTACACGGGAACTTACATTCTGTATGCAGAATTTTAATGGCAAAGCGGTCTTATAAGTAGTTTGGCTACAAGACCAGGTCAGAGGCTAGGAATACTGTGGTGAGTAACTCATCTCCTGATTCCCCAAAACCTCCCCACCATCCTATAGACAAAAGTCAAGAGTGTGATGGAATACATTTCTTCTGCTAGGATGAATGCAGCTCCTACAATGTTCAAGAAACTTGACATCATCCAAGACAAAACAGCCCACTTGTTTGGAACTATATCCACAACCTTAAACATTCATTCCCTTTACCAGGGATGCACAGTGGCAGCAGTCTGCAAAATGTCTGCAAAATTATCTGCAAAATGCACTGAAATACATTTCCAAGCCTTCTGCGATGGCAAAGCTTTTTTAACAGCTGTTTAGAATGATGGGGCAGTAGATGCACAGGAGAGCCACCACCTCTCCAAGCCATATGCCTTGACTAGAATTATATAGCTGTTGCTTGACTGTCAACAAATAAAAATCCTGGAACTCTCTACTGAGAAAGCATACACCCAAGGACTGCAGGGATTCAAGAAGGCAGCTCATCACTACATTCTCCAGGGCAATAAATGCTTGACCAGCCAGTGACACCCACGTCCTGTGAATGAATTTAAAATAAAACTGCTCTCAATGCGTTTTTGTTTCTTTGCTTGCTCCTTATCTATTGTCTTTGGCAGATTAGCTCTACTGTTGTTCGATCTATCCTGTTTTTTGCCTGTCAAAGACCATTTTTTGTCCTTGTCCCTCACTCAAATTATTTTAACTTTTTCCAATGAAAAATACTATGTATACGTAGTATTTATTTAATTTTTCATAGGATGTGGGCATCACGAGTAAGGTTAACATTTGTTTCCCCGTCCCTTGGTGCCCTGGAACTGAATGGCTGTCTAGCCCTTTTCAGAAGCCAATTGAGAGTCAATACATTGCTATCTGGCTGAAGTCATGTGTAGGCCAGACCATCAAAATGACAACAGATTTCCTTCCCAAAAGGTGTGGATTTTTATGACAATTGACAATAGTCTTTGGTCACCATTATCAAGACTCATTTTACATGCCAAATTTTAGTAACTGAACATGAATGGGCAGGGAGCAGAGGGATACAGATCCTTGGAAAATAGGTGACAGGTTTAGATAGAGGATCTGGATTGGCGCAGGCTTGGAGGGCTGAAGGGCCTGTTCCTGTACTGTAATTTTCTTTGTTCTTTGAATTTCAATTTCACAGACTCTCATGGCGGGATTTGCTTGTACCTCTGGATATTAGTCCAGTCACATTGCTGATTGTGAAAGCTTGGCAACAGGTTCATCTAAATCATCATCCTTATTTCCAAAAAAATGTGTTAGCTGTGAATTCTCAAGGATGTGAAAGGTGCATTATAAAAGCAAGTTTGCATATTCACACCTTGCCATTGGCACAAATTGATTTTCAGAGGCATGAGACAGTCTTTAAGCACACTTTTCCAATTAGTAGAACAATGCAGTTGTTGGAGAGAGTACTCCATCACTGTGCCCATTACCATCTTAAAAAAACTACACAGAATGAAAGAACAAAATGGACTCTTGGACTCAGAGACGTCAGTACCAGTTACTATAATCAGACTGGAACCCTTGTTTAAAAATTTGTTCAAGGCATGCAGGAATAGCTGACTTGGTAGGTTACTCAGACCACCTTCTAGATGGTACACGTTGTTGTCACTGTGCATTGGTGGTGGAAGAATGAACGTTGAAGGTAATGTATATGATGCCAATCAAGAGGGCTGCTTTCTCCTCAATAGCATCAAGCCTCTTGAGTGTTGTTAAGAGTTGTACCTATCCAGGAAAGTAGTAAGTATTATGTTATAATCCTGACTTTTGCCTTGAAGATCTGTTAGCGAGTTTCGAGAAGATTTGTAGCTCAGGTTGAAGTTCTGGATGTGAGTTTGCTTGCTGAGCTGGAAGGTTAGTTTTCACACGTTTCGTCACCATTCTAGGTAACATCATCAGTGAGCCTCCGACGAAGCGCTGGTGTCATGTCCTGCTTTCTATTTATCTGGTTAGGTTTCCTTAGGTTGGTGATGTCATTTCCTGCGTTGATGTCATTTCCTGTTCTTTTTCTCAGGGGATGGTAGATTGATTTGGAGCCGTTGGGTTTGTGGGCTATCCTGATGCCAAGAGGTCCGAGTAGTCTGGCAGTCATTTCGGAAATGTCTTTGATGTAGGGGAGAGTGGTTATGGTTTCTGAGCCCGTTTTGTCTGTTTGTTTGGGTTTATTGCTGAGGAATCGGCGGACTGTGTTCATAGGGTACCCATTCTTTTTGAATACGCTGTATAGGTGAATTTCCTCTGCTCTGCGTAGTTCCTCTGTGCTGCAGTGTGTGGTGGCTCGTTGGAATAATGTTCTAATGCAGCTTCGTTTGTGAGTGTTGGGATGGTTGCTCCTGTAGTTCAGTATTTGGTCCGTATGTGTTGTTTTCCTGTAGACGCTGGTTTGAAGTTCCCCATTGGCTGTTCGCTCTACTGTGACATCTAGGAATGGCAGTTTGTTGTTGTTTTCCTCCTCTTTTGTGAATGTTATGCCAGTAAAGGGTATTATTGATGGTCTTGAAGGTTTCCTCTAATTTGTTTTGTTTAGTGATGACAAAGGTGTCATCCACATAGCGGACCCAAAGTTTGGGTTGGATGATTGGCAGAGCTGTTTGCTCGAGTCTCTGCATTACTGCCTCTGCTAAGAACCCTGATATCGGAGATCCCATGGGTGTACCGTTGGTTTGTCTGTAGGTTTTGTTATTGAAAGTGAAGTGGGTGGTGAGGCATAGGTCCACTAGCTTGATGATGTTGTCCTTGCTGATGAGGTTGGTGGTGTCTGGTGTATGTGTCTTCGGTTCTTCTAATAGTGTAGTCAGTGTTTCTTTGGCCAGGTTGATGTTGATGGATGTGAACAGGGCTATTACGTCAAAGGAGACCATTATTTCATCCTCTTCTATCTTGGTGTCTTTGCTGTTCAGGAATTCTTGGATGGAGCGAATGGAGTGGTGGGAGTCTTCTACTAGGTGTTTTAGTCTTTGGTGTAGTTCCTTGGCTAATCTGTAGGTTGGTGTTCCAGGTAGCGAGAATATGGGTCTGAGGGGGGCTCCTGGTTTGTGAGGTTGTCCTATACAGACAACAAACAAAACAAATGTCATCTACAAAATACCTTGCAAGAACTGTGACAAACACTACATTGGACAAACTGGCAGAAAGCTAGCCACCAGAATACATGAACATCAACTAGCCACAAAACGACATGACCCACTATCACTCGTATCCTTACACACAGATGAGGAAGGGCACCACTTTGATTGGGACAACACATCCATCCTAGGACAAGCCAAACAGAGACACACACGAGAATTCCTAGAAGCATGGCATTCCAACCGGAACTCCATCAACAAACACATTGATTTGGAGCCAATCTACCATCCCCTGAGAAAAAGAACAGGAAATGACATCACCAACCTAAGGAAACCTAACATGATAAATAGAAAGCGGGACATAACACCAGCGCTTTGTCGGAGGCTCACTGATGATGTTACCTAGAATGGTGATGAAACGTCTGAAAACTAACCTTCCAGCTCAGCGAGCAAACTCACATCTTGAAGATCTGTCTTTGGGAGTCAGAGGTGAGTTAGTCGCTGTCAGCTTCCTCGCCTCTGACTTGTTCTTGTAGCCACAATATTTACAAAGCTGTGCCAATTCAGTTTCTCATCAATGACAACTTCCAAGATATTGATAGTAGAGGGATCCAATGATGGTAATGCTGTTGAATGTCAAGGAATGATGGTTAGATTCCTTCTTGTTTGAGATCATCATTGCCTAGCACTTGTGTGGCACTAATGTTACTTGGTATTTACCAACCTAAGCCTTGATGTTGTTCAGGTCTTTCTGCTTATGAACACACACTGTTTTAGTGTCTGAGGAGTCAGGAAAGGTATTGAACAGCATTTAGAATTATCAACAAACATCTTCACTTCTGATCTAATGATGGAATGAAGGTCATTGAAGAAGCTGAACATGGTTGGGCCTAGGAACTCCTGCGATGGTGTTTGGAGCAGAGATAACTGACCTGTAACAACAACCATCTTCCTTTGGGATAGGTGTGGCTCCAATTTGCGAATATCCATTGATGCTGTACTCTGTCAAACGTTGCCTTGATGTCAAGGGCAGCTATATGCTCATTCTCACCCCTGGGTTCAACTGTTTTGTCTATATTTGGATCAAGGTTTGCAATATGGCTAGAGACTGAGTGATCATTGTGGAACTCAAACTGAAGATCAATGAGCACATTATTGCTGAACAAGTGCCATTTGATAGCATTGTCAATGTCAGCCTCTTACCATAGAATCACCGGAATTATGACGCAGAAGGAAGTCACTTAGCCCATTTGTGAATCAAGACTATCCTGATGAGATGGTGAATGGCCAGATTTGGTTTGTCGTTTTTCATGGACAGGACATACCTTGAGAATCTTCCACATTGTTAGCTCAGTGCCAACGTTTTAGCTATACTAAAAGAGCTTGGCAGGGGGCATGGCTAGTTCTGGGGTGCAGGTCTTTCATACTATTTCCAGAATATTGTTATGGCCCTTGCTTTTGCAGCATTCAGTTCCTTCATTCGTTTCTCAGTAACACTTGGAGTGGACCAACCTGGCTGAAGACTGGCACCTACGATTCTGGGGATTCTGGAGGAGGCCTAGATGGTTCATCCATTCAATACTCCAGGCTGAAGATGGTGCAAATGCTTTAGTTTTGTCATTTCCGCTGATGTGCTGGGTTCTCACATGATTGATATCGTTAGCGACTCCTTTGTTTGTCCAACTGTCTTTCTCTCTCTGAGCTTTATCCTATCGTTTATTTTCTACCCCAACCACCTCCCTATTTTCTGCCAATGAACTGATGTTTTCCCAGCCACCACCAGTGCTGAGGAAGGGTCACCGGACCTGAAACGTTAACTGTTTTTCCTTCAGACCTGCTGAGCTTTTCCAGCAAGTTTGTTTTTGTTCCTGATTGAGGATGGTGACAGTTGTGGATGCTCCTGCTTCACGAGTTGTTTAATTGTTCACTAGCATTCATGACTGAATGTGGCAAGACTACAGAGCCTGGGTCTGATCCTTTGGTTGTGGGATCATTTAGCACTGTTTAGTATGTGTTGCTAGGTAAAAGCTAAACTGAGAGGAAAAACAAAACATGCAAAGAACAAGAATCAAAAACATTACATTTTAAAACTGAGTTCAGTGTGGAGGCCTTAAAGTGCCTAATAAAAACAGGAGGTACTGTTTCTGGAATTATATTGAGCTTTACTCAAACAGTGGAGCAGGTCCAGGACAGAGATTTTGGTCTGAGTGCAAGGTGAAGAATTAAAATGACAGGTCACTGCAAATTTGAGGCTTTGCATATGAACTGACGACAGATGTTTCACATTCACTGAGTCATAGAATTGTTACAAATGATGAGAGTTATTTGGCCTGTGATGTCAGCTCTGGTTCTCTGGAGTAAATCATTGTGTTTCGTAGCGCTGCCCACTCCCCCCGGCCCTGCGCATTCTTCTTCTTCAGATAATAATCCAGTCCCTCTCGAAAGCCTTCATGGAAACTGCCGTGGCTACACCCTCAGGCAATGCATTCCAAGTCCTAACCACTTGCTGAGTGATAAATACTATTTTTTTTTCCCTTCTGCATTGATTCTATCATAAATTGCATTAAATCTGTTCCTTCGTGTGGAATTCATTGCCGCAGAGTGCAGTGGAGGCCGGGACGTTGGATGCCTTCAAGGCAGAGATCGACAAATTCTTGATCTCAGAAGGAATCAAGGGCTACGGGAAGAGTGCAGGGAAGTGGTGTTGAAATGTCCATCAGCCATGATTTAAATGGCGGAGTGGACTTGATGGGCCGAATGGCCTTACTTCCACTCCTATGTCTTATGGTTCTTGATTCTCCCACCAGTGGATCTCTGGTTATTTTGAATATTTCTGTCCAATCTCCTTTCAATTTTCTCCCTTTTCAGGGAAACGGTTCCCACTTCTCCAATTTATGTAAATGAGCTACCTCATCCCTGGAAACTTTCTCATGAATCTTTTCTGTATTGCCTTTCATGCATTGATACCTTTGCTTAACTGCATACCTAGAACTAGATGTTGAACTCCTCTTGATGCCAAGCCAGAGTTTTATAGAAGTTCAACACGACTCTTTTGCACTTCAACTTTATGCCTCTGTTAATAAAGCCTAGACGCTGCATGTGTTAATAACCACTGGCTATGCCACCTTAAATGACTTGTACACATATACAAGCTGCCTGTGACACCTACTGCCCCCAATTAGCATGTTTTATGTGGAAAAAGGAACAGCAAACATTTTATTAACCGGTACCTATGGGACCAGGCGTGTGCTGATTGATCAAATATGGAGTTGAGATCAGGGTCAGATTAGTCATGATCTTATAAAACAATGGAACAGGCTTAAATGAATTCTGGCCTACTCCTGCTCCCATTTCTTTTGTTCTATGAAGCAGCACTTACTTATCAGCATCTTCTCACAGAGGCACAGTTAGGATTCTGCACTCGGGTCCAGTCTTCATTATATTTTTGGTCTGAACATGGACAAGGGAGTTACATTACAGAGCTGAGGTAAAAGTGACTGCCCTTGACACCAAGTTAGCAAATGATTGAGAATGTCCTCAAGGAGCTCTAGTAAAAATGAAATGACTGGGGATCTCCAAAGGATTTCAGAGAAAGTTTATTTGACTGATGCCTGGGATGGCAGGGAGAGATTGTCTTATGAACAAAGATTGGACAGGGTGTATTTGTATTCACTGGAGTCTAGAAGAATGAGTGCTGGTTTTATTGAGACATATGAGATCCTGAGAGAACGTGAGATCTTGAATGTGGATCGGATGTTTATCCTTCTGGGAGAGACACAGAGCCTGAAAATAACAGGGGTCTCATTTTGTGGCAGATGAGATTTTTTCTCTCATTAATAATCATTTGTCAATCATGAGGCCATAGTGACTGCAGTGTATACAGTTGAAAGGATTCAACAACATGCCAAAGTTTTATCACATCACCTTTGAGGGGCAACATGTCTCATGTGTCCTTGTGCACTAGAATTATTCCAAACATGCATGGAAACAAATGTAGTCTACACAGATTAGATTGGTTCAATTTATATCTAATTTATTGTCCCTTATAAAACAGCACAAGTTCTTCAATTACATCAATTTACTCATACTTATTACTGCCCACTCAGTTGGTCTTTCAGTTATGGAGTACTGAGGGACATACGAACCGGCTTACAACATGCAAATGATTTGGCACATTTAATTCAGTCATGGTTGCTTGAAAACTTCAAGGCCTTTTATCCACACTATCCCCGTAACCTGGTGATCAGAAATCGATCAATCTAAACTTTAAACAAACAAAAAAAACGCTGAGCTTTCACAGCCTTCTTGAATAGAGAATTCCAAAGATTCACAATCCCAAGTTAAAGCATTTTTATCTTGGTCCTAAATGGCACCACACTTAGTTTTAAATTGTGTGCTTGGCTGTAGACTTCCCAACTAGAAGAAACATCTGATGGACATGATCCTGCCTATCCCTTTAAGTTTATAGCATCAATGAGATCACTTCTCATTCTCCAAAGCTGTAGAGACTACGGGACTACTCTGTCATTCCAGAGACAGGTCTGGTGAACCTTCATTTTACTCACTCTATGGCAGTAATGTCTTTTTGGAGATGCAACAAAAACTGTACACAATATTCCAGATGCAGTCTTACCTAGCTTCTACACAACCGGAGCAAGTCTTCACTACTTCCACATGCAAATCCTGTTGCAAAGAACCTTTCTAATCGCTTGTAGAAACAAATTACTGCAGATGCTGGAATCTGTTCTGAAAACAACAAATGCTGGCGATCACAGCATGTCATCCACTCAGCTAAGCCTGTCCAAATCCTTTGGAAACCACTTAATATCTTTCTCACAACACACATTACCATTTAGCTTTATATCGTCCTCAAATTTGGGAATAATACATTTGGTCCCCAATTCCAAATAGATGTGGTGAACACCTGCAACCAAAGTTCTATGCCTTGAATTGGCCCATCAGTCACAACCATTTGTAAGAATGACCCACTGTCGTCTTTGTTAGTCAATCCTTAATTCAAGCCAGCAAGTTATTTTCCAACCCATGTGCTTAAAAGTTCTAACCAACTTCCTGCAGGGACTTTATCAAAAGCCTTCTGGATGCCTTGGTATACATTGGCTCTCCCTTATCAAATTTGGTAACATTTTCAGAAAACACCAGCATGTTCAAATCCCATTTCTCTTTCACAAATCCATGTGGATAATAGCCAATTAGATCATTATCAACCATCTGTCAATTTATCCCAATCTTTACAACAGATTCTAGTACTTTGTCTCCTATTGATGTTAGGCTAACACGTTGTTGTTCCAAGTCTTCTCTCTTGTTCCCTTCCTAAATTGTAGAGTCACATATGCTACCGTCCAACCCAAAGAAACCACTTGATTCAATAATTTATTGTCACTTGTATTTAACAAATAAATACAGTGAAAAGTGTAATATGTTACTACTTTGAGTTACAGAAAATATTAAGATATAACTGAAGACCAAGTTCTTCCTTCTTCCTTGATGTCGTCGGGGGGGGTCTCCTCAATGGGATCTGTGCCCACCAATGCCCCCATGTCACAGTCCATTCCAGGAATGACAGTCTCAAGTCTGACAGTGCTCAAGCCCTTGCACCAGTTTTAAAGGCTGCTTTTGACTTGCTATGTCGGGATCCCCCTCATGTTAGGTGCTTCTCTGGAACTACTCCAATAAGATTGAGACATGGCCATGTAGTTTTAGCACATGCATTATTCTCTTAAGCGATGTGGGCATCACTGGCCAGTCACCAATTATTATCTGAACTAGTTGCCCTTAAGGAGGTGCTGGTGAGCTGCTTTCTTGAGCCACTGCTCTAGTTTCACCCACTATGCTGTTTGGGAGATAATTCAAGGATTTTGAGCTGGCAAAAGTGAAGGAGAGGTAGTGTATTTCTAAATCAGGTTGGTGAGCAACTTTGAGGAGAACTTGTGATTGGTGGTGTTCCCACCTGTCCTTGTTCTTCTGTATAGAAGCAATAATTGTTTTCAAAGGTGCTGTCTAAAGATCTTTGGGGAACATTTGCAGTGATTCTTGTAGATAGCATACATGGCATTTGCAGTGTATGTAGCTGGCACGTGATGCAGGTGTGATATTGATGTAGCAATGTGACTTTATGGCAACATGACTACTGACTGCTAATAATTATAACATGTTGCCTGGCTGTGTCAGCACTGAACAGCGAGGCAATACAGCATTACTAGAATCCTTTTGAGCTCTGGCTGAGGGGCAGAGCACAAAAAGGCAAAACAAAAATAGATAAGGCAGAAATGCTGCAAGCATCTTGGTGCTAAAAAGGCAAATTATCATCCTTAAGATGTTTCTTGGTCTGATCTGTGTGCTGGAAGCTTGTTCCAATGCACAATGTGTCCTCTTGGCAACAGTTCAAAGGAATAGCTGGCACAGTCCATACTGCAGAACTCAGGTGCAGCTGCATTCTGCACGTGCAGTGAAGCTGATATATCTCAGATAGCAGTGTCTGTCGATGTGGAATGCATGTGACCACGAGCATATTTTGTGACATTGGTGCTGGTCCTTCAACATGCTAATCAGGAGGAGAAAGTGGTGAACTGGAATCATCAGGTACCTGCTCAGAATCCAATGTTGAGGATTTTGAAAGTCTAGTTTCTATTTGTGCTGTGATACAATAGGATGTTGCATATTCTGAGGTGTAATTTGTTTTTGTTGAGTGTTATAGAAAGAAATAATCAGCTTTAGAAGGCCTCTCACGACTCCATAGAGAGCATCTCTTCTTGACATCCAGATGTAAATTGTACCTAGATAATAAAATGTGAGGCTGGATGAACACAGCAGGCCAAGCAGCATCTCAGGAGCACAAAAGCTGACGTTTCGGGCCTAGACCCTTCATCAGAGAGGGGGATGGGGGGAGGGAACTGGAATAAATAGGGAGAGAGGGGGAGGCGGACCGAAGATGGAGAGTAAAGAAGATAGGTGGAGAGGGTGTAGGTGGGGAGGTAGGGAGGGGATAGGTCAGTCCAGGGAAGACGGACAGGTCAAGGAGGTGGGATGAGGTTAGTAGGTAGCTGGGGGTGCGGCTTGGGGTGGGAGGAAGGGATGGGTGAGAGGAAGAACCGGTTAGGGAGGCAGAGACAGGTTGGACTGGTTTTGGGATGCAGTGGGTGGGGGGGAAGAGCTGGGCTGGTTGTGTGGTGCAGTGGGGGGAGGGGATGAACTGGGCTGGTTTAGGGATGCAGTGGGGGAAGGGGAGATTATCCTCCGACACTTCCGCCATTTACAATCCGACCCCACCACCCAAGACATTTTTCCATCCCCACCCCTGTCTGCTTTCCGGAGAGACCACTCTCTCCGTGACTCCCTTGTTCGCTCCACACTGCCCTCCAACCCCACCACACCCGGCACCTTCCCCTGCAACCGCAGGAAATGCTACACTTGTCTCCACACCTCCTCCCTCACCCCCATCCCAGGCCCCAAGATGACATTCCACATTAAGCAGAGGTTCACCTGCACATCTGCCAATGTGGTATACTGCATCCACTGTACCCGGTGCGGCTTTCTCTACATTGGGGAAACCAAGCGGAGGCTTGGGGACCGCTTTGCAGAACACCTCCGCTCAGTTCGCAACAAACAACTGCACCTCCCAGTCGCAAACCATTTCCACTCCCCCTCCCATTCTCTTGATGACATGTCCATCATGGGCCTCCTGCACTGCCACAATGATGCCACCCGAAGGTTGCAGGAACAGCAACTCATATTCCGCCTGGGAACCCTGCAGCCATATGGTATCAATGTGGACTTCACCAGTTTCAAAATCTCCCCTTCCCCCACTGCATCCGTAAACCAGCCCAGTTCATCCCCTCCCCCCACTGCACCACACAACCAGCCCAGCTCTTCCCCCCCACCCACTGCATCCCAAAACCAGTCCAACCTGTCTCTGCCTCCCTAACTGGTTCTTCCTCTCACCCATCCCTTCCTCCCACCCCCAGCCGCACCCCCAGCTACCTACTAACCTCATCCCACCTCCTTGACCTGTCCGTCTTCCCTGGACTGACCTATCCCCTCCCTACCTCCCCACCTACACCCTCTCCACCTATCTTCTTTACTCTCCATCTTCGGTCCGCCTCCCCCTCTCTCCCTATTTATTCCAGTTCCCTCCCCCCATCCCCCTCTCTGATGAAGGGTCTAGGCCCGAAACGTCAGCTTTTGTGCTCCTGAGATGCTGCTTGGCCTGCTGTGTTCATCCAGCCTCACATTTTATTATCTTGGAATCTCCAGCATCTGCAGTTCCCATTATCTCTGTAAATTGTACCTAATTAGTTTCAACATCAAGAATAGCCTTGCTGAACTTTTCACATTATTCTCACAGACTTCTTGCATTGCCCATGGTGTTCAGGGTTCGAAAAGATTCTGCCCATAATCAATTGCTGGCTTGATCCAGTAACACAGAGCCTAATATTTGGCCAGGTCCAGCAATGTCTATTTGTTTGTGAATCAAAGTCCCACTGGCAGTTTGCTGAGGTCAACTGATATATGATCAGTTTTAAATAATCTGTAAGTTTGATGAACTCAGTGATCTCCTAGCCCTTCTGCACCCGTACCCTCTATTGCCTGGAAGGACAAGGACAGCAGGTCCATGGAAACTGCAGGTTCACCACTTGCAATTTCTCCATTGAGTCACACACATCACTTTGACATGTTACATTTCTTGCTGCTCAGTAGTGCTCAGGTCAAACTAAAATCAGAATCTTGCCGTTTGATCAGCTCAGGCTCAAGAAAGATTGTGTAAGAGGTACCAAAGACTGTAGAACTGATTCTTAATATTGGAGGGCTGTCTCATAAGTGTTAGAAACCTGAACAGCATTCAAAAATAGACAAGTGACAGGATACCTTTATAAAGCTGTAAGTACTAATGTAATAAGAAAGTTAAACTCAGAGATTATTTCAAGTTAAGCTGTATGACCATAGAGCAAATAGACATAGATACAAAGTGCTTTTTTTTCCATTTAGTCACACGTGGGATGTGGGTGTCACTGGCATTTATTGCCCATCCATAGTTATCCTTGAGAAGCCTTCTTGAACTGCTGCAGTCTTGTAGGTTGACCCACAATGCCCTTAGGGATATTGTGAATAATTTATTGTTATTATTTTTATTATAATATTAGAGGAAGTAATAGCACAACCAGTTTTTGTTGACTTTCAAGGATACTCTTCAGTGTTCAACCCTTGCATCAACAGCTTTTTAGGGCACTATTGACTAGAAGCCTAAGTCACATCAATAGCATAGATACAGGATTAACACAGCGGCTGGATACTCTGATGCACGTGACTCACAGCCTGATCCGTCAGTGTTTCCATCATCTTTGTCATTTAAAACAAGACTACAATGGAGGTATTTATGAGCACTTTACTGGGTCTGGAGGGTTTGAGTTATCAGGAGAGGCTGGATAGACTGGGACTTCTTTATTACTGGTGAGTAGATTGAAGGTGACCTTACAGAGGTTTAAAAATCATGATGGGCACAGATAAGGTGAATAACAAAGGCCTTTTCCCTAGGTAGGGGAGTTGAAAACTAGAGGGCATATTTTTAAGATGAAAGGAGAAAGATTTAAAAGGGACCTGAGGAGTAACTTTTTCACAAACTGGGTGGTTCATATGTGGAATGAACTACCAGAGGAAGTGGTGGATGTAAGTACAGTTACTTGTCAAAATGAATTTTAAATGTACATGAATACAAAACATTTAGTTGGATATTGGCTAAATGCAGGCAAAAGGGATGAGTTTAGTTTGGGAAAATTAGTCCGCATGGACAAGTTGGACTGAAAGGTCTGTTTTCATGCTGTATGACTAAGAATTACAGGATTTTGACCCAGAGGAACAGCGATATGTTTCCAAGTCAGGATGGTGAGTGGTTTGGAGGGGAACTTGCAGGTGGTGTTCCCATGTATCCGCTGCCCTTGTCCTTCTGGAAGGAAGTGGCTGTAGGTTTGGAAAAAGCTGTTTAGGGACCTTTGGTGAATTTCTGCGAAGTCTTGTAGATAATACACATTGCTGCTACTGAGCATTGGTGGTAGTGGAGGGGGAGGATGCTTGTGGATGTGGTGCCAATCTACTTTGTCATGAATGGTGTCAAGCTTCATGAATGTTGTTGGAGCTGCACTCATCCAGGCATATGGGGGGTAATCCATCACACACCTACCTTGTGCCTTGTAGATCTTGGATGGCTGTGGGAAGTCAGGTCAGTTACTCGCCACAGTATTCCTAGCCTCTAATCTGCTCTTGTAGCCACTGTGTGGAAGTCCAGTTGACTTCTTAGTCAATGGTAGCTCCCAGGCTGTTTATAGAAGAGGATTCAGTGATGGTAATACCATTGAATGTCAAGAGGCAGTATGAGACTGTCTCTTATTGGAGATAGTCATTGCTTGACATTTATGTGGTGCAAATGTTACTTGCCACTTGTCAACCCAAGCCTGTATATTGTCCAGATCTTGTTGCATTTGAACATGAACTGTTTCAGGATCTGAGGAGTCACAAATAGTGCTGAATGTTCTGTAATAGTCAGTGAACATCCCACTTCTGAGATTTATAAATGGAGGGCAGGTCATTAATGAAGCAAATGAAGGTAGTCGGGCCTAGGACACTACCCTGAGGAACCCCTCAGTGTAAACCAATGTCTATTGTGGCTCACTTGGTAGGTATCTCACATTTTGGTTCCTGCTTCCAGTCTAAATTCAAGACCAGAGCACAAAAATCAATGCTTGATACTCTAGTGTAATACCAAAGGAGTACTACTAGATATTTCCCCAGATCCCATAGAATGATTCGGAAAAAAAATGGGAGTTGATCCCAATGTCTAGATTTATATTTGTCTCTCAATTAATATCACAAACACATTATCTGGTTATTACTGTATTTCTATTTATGGGGGCTTGGTGCATATAAATTATCTGGCGTGTCTCCAAGATCAAAAAGCATTAACTTTCAGCAGTTCTTCATCAGTTGCAATGTGCCTCGAGATTTCCAGTGATTGTAAAAAGCATTAGAACAATGGAAGTCAAAATCTTCTTCTAAGTGTCATTTCAAGGACAGATGTCTTCTTAATGACTTAACTTCACTTAATGATTAACAATGTGGAAGGATCTCTGGATAAAGTAGTAGAGTTATAATCTTTGGAACTGATCTTGGCACACAAGCTGTAATGGTGAAATTCTTGGTTCACTGGAGATATGTGCTAGTTGTGTTGAATGGCCTCCTTAACCTGTACCACTGTGCAATATCAGTAAATCTCAGGTTCATCATCTTTAACCACAGGATCAACAGAAACAGAACTGTCATTTACACTGCTGAAACTGGTGGGTATTCACCACTTCAAAGCAATGGCGTTTCCATATTGATTTTTAACTCAATAAATACAGCTTTGTAACGGAAAGGGATGTGAAATTAATTAAATTTCAACATGCTATTAATGTTATCCTGTCTGTGACATAAAAATGTATTTTTAAGGTTTACTACCTTCATGAGAAGTGGTTTTGATACGCTTGTACTGTTTGGAAAGCAGCAATTTGCAGCAGCTGTCATCATTGTGTTAAACTCTTGCATAGGTGAATCTACACATTCTTTGTATTTATATATAAAAAAGGGCACCAAATACATTTCTGTGAAGAAGGGCTCACTTCTTGAAGTAGTCATCTTACATTTATCATCACAATTTTTTTTTGGGGGGGAAAGAGGTGGGAGGTGCTGTTAGAGATGTATAAGATTGAGGGGCATAACAGGATGAATGGAAAGCAGCTGTTCCCCTTAGTTAGTGTCAAGAACAATGGAGCATAATTTTAAAGTGAAAGGCTTAGAAGGGATTTGAGGAGAAACCTTAACACCCAGAGTA
Source organism: Stegostoma tigrinum (assembly GCF_030684315.1). NCBI lineage: Eukaryota > Metazoa > Chordata > Chondrichthyes > Orectolobiformes > Stegostomatidae > Stegostoma > Stegostoma tigrinum. The sequence goes on from NC_081367.1 coordinate 54,991,117, forward strand.
TGATGGGGGTCTGGAATGCACTGCGAGATACTTCACAATCTTTAAAACATACTTGGATGAGCACTTTAATTTGTCATAACATTCAAGGCTATGGCCTAAGTGCTGGAAAATGGGACTGTGGTTGTAGGGTATGGTATTTTCATTTGTACAGATTTGAAGGGCCTCTTCTATACTGTATGTTTTGCTGATTTTATGATTGTATCCTGGTACAAAATTTTACTGAAGCAAAAATCAAATCAGGAATGCTTTCAAGTAGGGAGTTACATGATGAGTCTAAAGGTTACAATTGGGCAGATGGCTTTCTCCTGTGCTGCTATTTTTCTATGGTTCTATATACAAAAGGGTGTAAGACAGGATCATTTCCTAGTAAACTCACTTCTTATTGTCTTGAAAAAGCTGTACCAGGTGAAATATCATTATTTTCTGCTCTTTTCTTTTGTTAAATGATGGAGGCCAAAATCAAAGCTGTATTTATGTTTCTGTTTATAGGGGAACACTACTGCAAATCAATAAATGATAATAAAAAGGATCTGCTTTGTTCATGTTATGTAGTGTTGATATATGTGATAATGAGTATTTCCTATTGAAGGAGCCACCATTATGGTTAACTTGACTAAGCTGTTGCTCTGTGAATTATAGACATAATTGATATTGATGTCACACACTAATCCATGCTTCAACATTATGTAATGTCAGCTACAGGAGATAAACAGTTTCATACCAGAAATCATTACTCTTATAACGGATATTCACTCACCGTTACTGAACAACACTTTTTGCATTGTGTATGAGACAGGCCATTATATCTTGGAGCAGAAGCACAATGTGCAGACCATTGGATGTGTTCTGCTATCTGATTAGATCATAGCTGATTTGATAATCCTCGGCTCCACTGTTCAGCCTTTACTGCATGGCTTTTGATTCCCTTCCTGATAAAATGAATTTTAATCTCGGTTTGAATATTCTTAATGACCCAGTCTCTACAGAGCTCTTTGGTAAAGAATTCTACAGAGTCACCACCTGGTCAGTGATGAAAATTCTGCCTCAGATAGTAAGAACTGTGAATGCTGGAGTCAGAGATAACACTGTGTGGAGCTGGAGGAGCACAGCAGGCCAGGCAGCATCTTGGTTGGCATGAATGATATGGACCAGGTCCATTGCTATGCTGTATGATGCTATGACGACTTGGTAGCAGTGCCTATGGAGTTTTAATCCTGTGTAAGGTAGCAACAATACTGATCAATAACCCCCTAGGAATCTAAAAGAAGTCAGTGGGGACTCCTTGAGGGCAACGTTGTAGAGACATTGCAGAAGCCCTGAAGTTATGTTTGGGGCACTGATCGATGAGGATGAACTCTATTTAAGTACTTCATTTTTATTAACTTAAAATGGTGCCAGATATGGCCATAAACCACTTTTCTCTGTATCTTCCTAGATATGTGACAGATCATTCATTTACACAGGATCTGCAAAATCTACTAAGCAGATTTTGAAAAAATGCACCTCTGACAATGCTACATTCGTTCAGTACTCCACTGAAGTATCCATCTAGATTTTCTCTTCAGTTTCTGAAACGTGACTTAAAAACAAACATTTCAGAGGGGAAAGTTCTGCCAATTGAGATGCAGCTGACACTGGACAAAAGACTCAGATTTTATCTCTTTTTTGAACTGAATTAACTGATATAATACAGTCTGATTTTAAAGTGAGTTTTCTTTTGTAGACTGGAAGTTACAGCAAACTACGCAGGTTAATGTCTCATTAAAATTGTGAATAAAGGCCTAGCACAGATTGTCTTCATCATGATCAATTGTGCACTCTTGGTTATTGTCCAGGCACTCGAAGAATGGGACTTCTTTCACTAAAGCATAGGAGGTCAAGGGGTGACCTTATAGAGGTTTATGAAATCATGAAGGGCACAGATAAGGTGAATAGCAAAGGCCTTTTCCCTATGGAAGGGCAGTTGAAAACTAGAGGGCATATTTTCAATGTGCGAGGAGAAAGACTTAAAAGGAACCTGAGGAGCACCTTTTTCTACACGGAGGGTAGTTCATATGGGGGGGAAAAAACTGCCAGAGGAAATGGTAGAGACAGTTTCATTACAACATTTAAAAGACATTTGAACAGGTGCATGAATAGAGAAGGTTTAGAGGGATATGGGCCAAATCCAGGCAAGTGGGACTAGTTTTAGTTTGGGAAACTTGGTTGGCATGGATGAGATGCACCAGGTCCATTTCCATGCTCTATGATGCTATGACCACTTAGTGGCAGTGCCTATGGAGTTTTCATCCAGTGAAAGGTATCAACAATACTGATCAATAACTCCTAGGAAACTAAAAGAAGTCTGCTTGTATGGAAATTCATGTAGATGCAAACACAAAAGGAACACATCTATGCTCTAATGTTTGAGGATACATTCTCATTCAATTCCTTAGTCAAAACATATGGAATGAGTAATACATTCACTGTTCTGATAACCATTCAAGTTCCTGATGATTCATGATAGGTCCTGATGCAAATATGAGTTCATATTCCTCCTTATTGAGATGGAATTTGTTACATTAAAGTAGACATTCCTCTGCAAAAGGAAATCAGAGTTGGCAAAAGGAGTATATGAGACTATATGAAATTGAGAACAAAAGAACGGTATTACTTAAATGGTGAAAAACTGCAGAAAGCTGCAACACAGTAACTTTTGGGTATTTATGTAGGAAATTCAAAGCTAGCACACAGCTGCAGCAGGTAGTCAAGAAGGATAATGTAATTTTGGCCCTTATTTCAAGGGGTTTGGAGTATAAGAATGGAGAAGTCTTACTGCAAACCTGTACAAGGTGCTGATGAGACTACAGCTGGAATACTGTTAAGTATTTTCGTGCCATTATTTAAGAAAGATATTTCATTGGAGTGAATATCTCAAAATACTGAAGGAGGCAAGGGAGGAGATTTCTAGGGCCCTAACGGAGATCTTTGCATGCTCTTTAGCCCAGGTGAGGTCCTAGAAGACTGGAGAACAGCGAATGTTTTCCTTTGTACAAGAGGGACAACAGATAATCCAGGTTGTAGGCCAGTCATTCCGACATCAGTATTATTGGAGAAGATTCTTAGGAATAGGATTTACTTGCATTTGGAAAAGAATAGACTTATTAGGGATTTTCAGCAAGATTTTACATAGTGGAGGTCTTATGTGACAAACTTCACTGAGTTTTTTGAGGAAGCGATGGAGATGATTTATGAGGGTAAGGCAGTGGGTGTTGCTTACATGCACTTTACTGAAGCATCTGACAAGGTCCCTCATGTTAGACTGGTCTTGATCATCAAGTTGCATGGAACGTATTGAGTTGGCAAGTTGGATACAAATTAAATTGGCCATAGAAGACAGAGGGTAGTTATGGAGGGGTGTCTTCCCGATGCGAGGTCTATGACCAGTGATGTTCCACAAGGATCAGTGCTGGGACCTCTGTTTGTAATTTAAATGATTTGGATGAAAAATGTCGGTGGTCCCATTAATAAGTTTGCAGTTGATGGGGTCGTAGATAATGAGGAAGGATATTAAAGGATACTGCAAGATATAGATCAGCTGGAAAATTGGGCAGAGAAATGGCAGAAAGGAGATTAATCTGGACAAGCGTGAGGTGATGCATTTTGGGAAGTCAAATGCAAATGGAAAATATACTGCAAATGGCCAGGCTTTTAGGAGCGTTGACATACAGAGGGTTCTGGAGGTCCAAGTCCATAGCCCCCTGAATGTGGCAAAAAAGTGGATAAGGTGGAAAAGAAGGCAAACGGCAAGCTTGCCTTTATCTGTTAGGGGGACATGCCACATTTGGAGTACAGTGTGGAGCTCTGGTTGCAGCACCAAAGGAAGGATGTGGTGGTTATGGAGAGAATGCAGAAGAGATTTACCAGGTTGATGCCTGGATTGGAATTTCTTACCTATAAAGAAAGTTTGGACAAACTTGGATTCTTTTTTGCTACAGTGTTGGAGACTGAGGGGTGACCTGTTAGGTATTTTAAGATTATGAGCGACATGGATAGAGTAGATGGGTGGAGTCTCTTTCCCAGAGTGGAAATGTCAAATTCCAAGGGGCAAACGTTTAAAGTGAAAGGGGGTAAATCTGAAGAAGTTTTCTTTGGACAGAAGTTAGTAGGTGCCTGGAATGTACAGCCAGGGGAGGTAGATACGATAGCAAAATATAAGAGGCATTTAGACAGATACACGAACAGCCAGAGAATAGAGGGATATGGACCATGTGCAGACAGGTGGGAGATCAAAGATGTTTCACCAAGATAATTTCAGATATGGAGGGAAGCAAGGGTCTAGGCCTGAAACATCAGCTTTTGTGCTCCTAAGATGCTGCTTGGCCTGCTGTGTTCACCCAGCTCCACATTTTGTTATCTCAGATATGGAGGGAATGTCTTATGAGCAAAACTAAACAGGTTGGAGTTCTACTTGAGTTTAGAAGAATGGCAGATGATCTCATTGAAACATACAGAATTCTTAAGGGCTTGATAGATGAAACATCAAAAGGATGTTCCTCCTTTAAGGGACAGTCTAGGACCAAAGGGCATAATCTTAGAATAAAGCGGCATCAATTTAAGATTGAAATGAGGAGAAATTTCTTGAGGGCTGAGTGCCCTTGGAACAAGAACTTGCCACAGAGTAAGGTGGTAGAGTTTTTGTTTATAGTTACAGCTGCAATATAGTTTCGTGATCAGTAGAGAAAACAAGGGTCATTGGGAAAACACAAGAAAGTAAACACGAGGAATATCAGATCAGACATGAATCTATTCCGAAGTGCAGGAAGGTTGAGGGACTGAACAGCCTACTCCTGTACCTGTTATGGTTTTATTCCTTCCACAATGTAGGAATTCTATGTAGAGAAATCTTCGAGTTAATTGAGTTTGAAATTTGGAATCGGGTGTACTTGCACAGTGAAGTAATGACACGTCAACACCTACAGTTTTGGTCATCTTATTTTAAGGATATACTTACTCTGGAAGCATTTCAGTGAAGGATCGGTCTAGGCCCGAAACGTCAGCTTTTGTGCTCCTGAGATGCTGCTTGGCCTGCTGTGTTCATCCAGCTTCACACTTTATTATCTTGGATTCTCCAGCATCTGCAGTTCCCATTATCTCTTTCAGTGAAGGATCAGTTGGCTGATTCCCAGGAGGAGGCTTTATGGGTTTGATGCTAATAGTGCTTTCCTTCATGGAGCAATCTAAAACTAGGGGGCAAAATTTAAAAATAAAAAGTGTCTCCGATTTAAAATGGAGGTGAGGAGGAATTTTTTGAGTCATTTGTGTTTGGAGTTCTATTCCCACCAAGATGCCGTCTTTGAATATACTCAAGAGTAAGTTAGGCAGATCTTTGATGTAGAAGGGAGTTGGGGGTTATGGGGTGAGGGAAGAACAGGGACAGGCAGGAAAGTGGAGTTAAAGCCACACTCAGATTGACCATGAATCTACTGAATGCTGCAGCAGGCTCAATGTGTTGACTGCTGTTTCTTTTTATGTTCTCATGGTATGACCATCATGCTATAAATGCTGCAAGTGCTTGCTCAAGTAGTTGCTTCAAAATAATCATTTTAAGATTCTTTACTGGTGTGTTCCACAGGGCAGAGCATTCTGTAAATCCTACGGGTGCAGCATGAGAGGACTGCAACATTGTGGGGAGGTATAAGTACAGCTTTTGATGTTAAGCTTCTAGGACCTAATTAATTTTCAATGAATTACACTGTCTCTTATAGGGATGGTATACTCAATAACCCACCATTTGGGAATACTTTTTTCCCCACTTTACTATTTCACCATATGTGGACATTGCTGGCAAAGTTGGCATTTATTGCTCATACCTGATTGTCCTTGAAACAAGTGACTTGCTAGGCCCTTTCAAGGTGCAGTTAAGAATCTACTAAATTGCAGTGGGTCTGGATTCTTAGATGGGGTCAAACCAGGTAAGGACAGCAGATTTCCTTTCTTGAATGACATCAGTGAACCAGACGAGATTTTAAACAATTAATGTTAGCTTGCATGGTTGCCATTACTGAGTCTAGATTTTAATTTGAGTTATTACTTTAATTTAAATTACATATGCTACCATGTTACAATTTGAACCTGTCTCTTCAGAACATTAAACCTCAAGATTATTAGTGCAATCTAGTCATTTTACAAATATTCCAATGTACTTCCTTTGGTTGGTTGTCAGTTGAACATTCAGAGAATGGGCAGTAAATCATAGCCGCTAAGAAGGTCAACTTAAGACAATTTTAGAACATTGAAGATTACAGGCCCTTCGGCCCACGATGTTGTGTTGAACTTTTACTCTAAAACTAAGGTCTGTCTAACATCCACCCCTATCTTATACCATGATCCATATGTCTATCTAATTGCTGCTTAAATGCCCTGAATGCGGCCGACTCCACCACCCTCTCTGACAATGCATTCCACGCTCCTACCACTCTGAGTAAAGAGCCCAGCTTTAACGTCATCCCTATATCTACCTCTACTCACTTTCAAACTATGCCCCCTCGTAATAGCTACCTTCACCCTAGGAAAAAGTCTCTGGTTATCCTCTATCTATACTCCTGATCATTTTGTACACCTCTATGAAGTCACCTCTCATCCTTTGTCATTCTAAAGAGAAAAGCCCTAGCTCTCTCAACCTTTCCTCATAAGACCTTCCCTCCATTCCAGGCAACATCCTGGTAAATCTCCTCTGCACCTTTTCCAACATTACCACATGTTTCATGTAATGAGGTGACCTGAACCGAACAAAATATTCCAGATGAGGCCAAGCCAGGCTTTTGCATAGCAGGAGTGTAACTTCATCGCTCTTGAACTCAATCCCTCTATTAATGAAAGCTAACACATCATACACCCTCTTAACAACTCTATCCACCTGGGTGGTAACTTTCAGGGAATTGTGGACATGAACCCCAAGATCTCTCTGCTCCTCCATACTGCCAAGAATCTTTCTGTTAACCCTGTATTCTGCTTTCAAGTTTGTCCTTCTGAAATGAATCACTTCACACTTTTCAGGGTTAAACTCCGTCTGCCACTTCTCAGCCCAGCTCTGCATCCTATCAATGTCCCTTTGAAACCTAGAACAGCCCTCCGTACTATCCACAACTTGACCGACCTTCTTATCCTCTGCGAACTTACTAATCCACCCTTCCACTCCCACATCCAATTCATTTACAAAAATCACCAATAGAAGAGGACCCAAAACAGATCCTTTTGGTCCACCACTCGTAACTGAGCACCATGTTGAATATTTTCTGTCCACTAGCACACTTTGCCTTCTAAGGGTTAGCCAATTCTGAATCCAATTTGCCACATTTCCCCCCATCCCATTCCTCCTTACTTTCTGCATGAGCCTAACATGGGGAACCTTATCAAACGCCTTACTTAAATCCATGTAAACCACATCCATTGCATTACCTTCATCCACACGTTTGGTCACCTCTTCGAAGAATTCAATAAGGTTTGTGAGGCATGATCTACTCCTCGCAAATCCATGCTGACTGTCACGGATCAAACTGTGCCTATCCAAGTGATCATAAATCCTATCTCTCAGAGCACTTTCCAATAATTTGCCCACCACTGATGTAAGACTAACAGGCCTGTAATTTCCAGGGTTATCCCTATTCCCTTTTTTGAACAAGAGAACGATGGCCACTGTCCAATCTTCTGGCACCATACCCATGGACTATGAGGACGAAAAGATCATCACCAAAGGCCCTGCGATCTCTTCCCTCATTTCCCATAGAATCCATGGATAAATCCCATCAGGCCCGCAGGACTTATCTATTTTCAAGTTCCTCAAAATTCCTAGCACATCCTCCTTACTAACATCCACCTCCTCCAGCCAACCAGCCTGTTTCACACTGTCCTCCCCTACAACTAGGTATTCACCACCGAGAGGGACCGAAGAAAAGTATTTGTTAAGGACCTCTCCTATCTCTTTAGGCTCCGTGCACAAATTCCCTTTACAATCCTTGATTGGCCCTACCCTTTCTCGGGTCATTCTCTTATTCCTCATGTACGTGTAAAATGCCTTGGGGTTTTCTTTTATCCTATCTGCCAAGGTTTTCTCATGTCCCCTTATTGCTCCTAAGCCGTTTTTTTCAGCGCCTTCCTGGTTAACTTGTATCCCTCTAGAACCTCTTCCGATCCTTGTTTTCTAAACCTTAGATAAGCATCCTTCTTCCTCTTAAGCAGTAGTTCAACCTCTCGAAAACCAAGGTTCCATCCCTCGACGGCATCTTCCCTGCCTAAGGACAAACATATCAAACACACACAGTCTGCATTCCCGAAACAATCTCCGCATTTCTATCGTGCTGTTCCCTGATAGCATCTGTTCCCATTTTATGTTACCCAGTTCTTGCCTAACAGAATTATAATGACCCTTCCTCCAGTTATAAACCTTACCCTGTTGCATGTTTTCTGGCATATCTACACCAACATTTAAACATGCTTGACAAAACCCAAAATGCAGCAACGGTTCAAATCCCACTGCAATAGCTGGTGGAATTTAAATTGCACTTCATATATTGGAGTATCTAGTTAATTCTAGTGATGGTGATTTTTTTAAAATGACAATCAATGATTGTTCCAGTTTGGTTCAATAATGTCCCTTAAGGAAGGAAATTTGCCATCCTTACTGGTTTAGTATACACGTGACTCCAGACCCAGAGTAATGTGAATTTTTATTTGCCCTCTGAAATGGCCAGGTAAGCCACCCAGTTTAGGGGCAAGTAGGAATGGACAACAAATGCCAGCCTGGGCAGTGACACTCACGTGCCATTAAATAATAATAAAAAAAGTCACCAGGCCAAACTAGAGATTTAGATCAGATATGCGAGAGTTTGGACAAAGGTATTAAATGCTAAGAACCATCTTCGAAGAGCAATCAGTAACTGCAATCAGAGTCCAGCCCACTGTAGTAAATGGAAGAAGTTTCCCAATATTACCTTCACTGGGAGCAATAAATCGATAGATACCCTTGCGCCCATATTCTCAGAATACATGGAAGTTCCTATCAAAACACGATAAGGAGAAGCTAGCTAGGAACAACGGACCATTACGCGCTGAATATTCGATTTGGTTTTGAACTGAACACCGCACGTGCTATCACCCTCACGGACATGAGTGCGCAGGCGTCGGGGTGTGGCCGCATGCGCGGAGGCGGGTCCCCTCCCCGAGCGTTGGGAAAAGGACTAGCGGAAAAGCGCGATTGGGATTGGTGTAAGAAGTGCGTTTAGTTGGTGTTAAGGTAAGTAGTCATCAATGAGAGTTGGGTGTTTGCTCCTATTCTCACTCCACCTCCTCTCAATATAATGTTGTGCTAAAAGAAATGATAGAATTTCATAAATGTTTGTACAAACGTTCCAAAATGGAAGTTCTGAATATGCGTATAAGATAAAAAAAATACAATCTCGATATTAGGCTGAGATTTTTTGGTTTATATTGTTTCTTGGGTGTGGTCTTGGATTGATGACACAACTGGTGCAATCTGAATAAGTGTCCTGCTGGCAGCAGTCTTTTGTAGCTAAGCCTTTCCATTTCTAGTGATGGAATTCGGTTCTGACTTTCAAAGAGGAGCTTACAACCTGAAACAGTTCCTTGAGTTAAACCAGCCTTGAGATGGTGCCTATCCTCCACACAAGTGGTAGTCCTGGTTCTATACTATACAGCTGCCCTGTTCTTGCATCCCTTTATTCCTGTTCCTTCAACTACACACCCAATTTTTAATGTTGATGGTAGTTCAGTTAACATTGAATACAGAATCCCATGTTTGTGCCTCGTGCACCTTCAAATGATGTATGCTATTGTTGTGAATTTGCTTTGAAGCATGCATGCATTTGACTTATTAACACATTGCTGCATTGATTTGAAGCCCAAGAAGCAAATGATGTGTTCAAAAAAATTTGTTGCACTGGTGTGTGACAAAGATGGGCTGCAACCTTGTGCTGAAGTATACAAAATATGACACCCTTGTGTTTAACCTCAACCCTAGGCAGAAAATCTTACAGGTTCACAATCCTGATAGTCATCTGATGACTGCAACCGCAAATGTAGTTCTGAGTGCTTTGGAAATGGTTGGGCTAAATCTAACTTGGAAAGTTGAGAGTAGAAAGTTGACAAACGTAATAGTTCACTGTACTGTGAAGAGGGATAACAAGGTGTGAAGGTGGATGAACACAGCAGGTCTAGCAGCATCAGGAGCAGGAACTCTGACATTTTGGGCGTAGACCCTTCAGTCTAGGCCCAAAATGTCAGCCTTCCTGCTCCTCTGATGCTGCTTGGCCTGCTGTGTTCATCCACCTCTACACCTTGTTATCTCAGATTCTCCAGCATCTGCAGTTCCTTCTATCTGTGAAGAGGGAGTTGCTTTGAAGTAAATAGCAGTTTCTGGGTCTAACCAAATTGAAAGTTGGGGGTAGCGATATTAATCATTTGATTTGATTTTCATTGTAGGGTAGATAATTAGAAGATATGACCAATTAAAGTAGAATAGTAAAATTGAGGAAAGAAAAAATTAGGGTACGGTAATCAAGTTGTGGATGACAGGCTTGATGGGATATGTGGCCTTGTCTCACTCAAGACCCGCTCTGGTTTTGGCCTTCATTTTAATGGGTCTTCGATTTTATTTCTGTTTGCCTGACATATGTGTTCCAGGGTGGATAACAAGACCTGTATTTTCGAAGATGGAAACACTTCTTGCTCAGAACTAAACTAGTATGAAAGCATTGCTGTGAAGGAACTGGATATGCATGAAATGGCAGTTTTCCAATATTTCAACAATAGCATTTCTTATCACAAACTTAAATTTTGACACATAAATTGAAGTAATCCCATTAACATCCAGGCCTTGCAGCTTCCACAGTTTGGCGGTGATTGGAGCTGAAGGATGAATCCAGTAGTGAGAGGTGTGACTCTTATTAAACGAAACACAATTCCAATGTGTTATTTTGCTGCAGCATATTTTTGTCTCATTACCAGCTCATTGGAATCCATTTGATGGATCCCGTAAAAACTCTCACAGGACCATTGTGTGTTTAGATTCTTTATTTGGACTGTTGAAACTTCTGGCTAACACAGACAGAGTTAAAGGACTCTCTCTAAGTTTGAAATAACAGGATATCCTCTGTATTTCACTGGAATGTTTTAGTTTATTTTTATTGATATTGCTCCAGTCAGGTTGCATTTTCTGACTTGAATGCTCACGTAATCCAGCTTTCATATGTTATTTAATTTTTCAGGTTTCAAGCTTGAGTTATTTCCACACACCTAAAACTTATATTTAATTTACTAAACACTTGCATCATCAGTTTATTTTCAGCACAGAAATCTTATTTATAATAATAATAATAATAATAATTATTATTCTTCAACATGTTTAGATGTTATAACATATGAAGGCAGGTGGAACTTGCACTTGGATCTCCTGGTCCAGGTGTAGGGACACTACCACTGAGCCAGAGTGTGCTTTTGCAAATTAAACAAGGTTTGCTGGATAAACCTGAGTGTAGAAAGAATTGTGCTGGCAACCAATTTTTAGTATTGTCAGCTGGCCTCACAATTGCATATACTGGAAGCTACATATATTAATACACTGGACCCTGTCTTATGCAGACAGAAAAATAATGTGCACACGAAACCTGTTTCAGTGCAATAGAATAAATGACAATCATTCATAGGTCAAACATTATAAATACTACTTTCCCATTGAATTGGTATTCTTGTGAACACTACATTTGCTGCTCACAATATGGTCCTCTCTCTTTCAGAGAGGCAAAATGCAGGCAAGGTGTTTGCTTTGCAGAAAAGCATACATAAAGCATAACCTTAGCTTTCTTTCCATTTTAACCTACCCCTTTTCATGCTTGTGTTTCTATTCTCAACCTGCTGTGGCGTTCCATTGAAGACCACTGTACATTTGACAAACAGCACCTCATATTTTGATTGTATACTTCACAAGTTTAGTTGATTGGACTCAGCTTTGAGTTCAACAATTTCAGACTGGAATGTAAAAAATAAAACCCAAAATGCTGTGGCAACTGGAAATCTGAAACAAAAGCAACATGCTGGAGAAACTCAGCAGGTCTGGCAACATCTTGGAAGAGAAAATGTCTGTTTCTCTACAGGTTCTTCCAGAACTGTTAAGTTCCTCCAGCACTTTGTTTCATGTTTTAGACTGTTACACCACCCGCCCCCATTTCAGTCAGCATCAACTTTGCTCACACATCTATTACGTGAAACTTTGTCAAATGTTTTTTGAGAATTCAGATCCGTAACAACTGTGCAGACTTTATCAGCCTTTGGTTACTATTTCATCCAAGACTCAAACACTGACGGGATGGGAATGTGTAGGGAGATGGTCATGTAGAGCTTCTCAAGGAAATAGGGATAGAAAACTTGAGGATGGCAAAGGTACTACTGTTTATAGGGCAAACCTGATGCTGAAGTAATGAAGAGGACAAGCTAGAACCAAAAAATGATTTTTTAAAAAAATGCTTCCAGTGTGGTATGCTCTGTTGTATTACAGTCATTGTTGGATGTTAAATGGGAGACCACTTTCAGTAGTGGAACCATCTAAGTCATCACAAAAGGAGAAGTTAGAAAAGGAAATTGGATTAAAAGTATAGTGGTAGTACAAGAACAACATTCTTCAAATACTAAAAAGAGAATCAGATTATTGAAGGTTCTGAATATTTTTATCTTAAAATGGGAGATCTTTTCTCATGCCTCAATTCAAAGAGGTAAACCACTAAACATCCTGAGACTCACTGAAGCGAGTCAGTCACTGATATCTTCCAGAGGGGGAATTAAAATTAAATATTAATTGGAGGATACAAACTAGTTTCATTGAACAGAATTGGATTTAAAAGTGACTTAGTACGAGGAGAAATTGTAGTTGGAAATCATGAAACAGATTCCAAAGAAAGAACTAATTCTGTCTTGAAAAATGACTAGACTGGTTGAAAAATATTGATCTCACCTAGGATGTTTGAACAACTAATGGAGGGAAAAGAAACTAAAATGTTACTGGACTCTCTTGTGACTAGATCTTCGGCTCATAAATAGTATAAATAGTTAGATGGAGCCTGTGAGACAGGGAGATAGTCATTCAAAAGATCCCTTGGTACAGCTCATCCGCACTATCCGGACATCCCAGTCCAATCTAGTCCCATTTGCCAGCATTTGACCCATATTCCTCTCAACATTCCTGTTCACATACCCATCCAGAGGCTTTCAAATGTTGTAGTTGTACCTGCCTCCATCACTTCCTCTGGCATACAAATACACCCTCTGCGTGAAAAAAGTTACCACTCAAGTTCAGTTAAAATCTTTCCCCACTCACCTTAAACCTGTGGTCTGTTGTTTTGGACTTCCTCAGCTGAGGAAAAAGACCTTGGCTATTCACTCTATCCATGCCTCTCACGAATTAATAAACGTCTGTAAGTTCTCAGTCCCTAATGCTGCAGGAAAAGAAACCCCAGCCTATTCAGCCTCTTTCCATAGCTCAAACCCTCCAGTCCAGCCAACATCCTTATGAATCTTTTCTGCACCCTCTCAAGTTTAACAACATCCCTCCAAAACAAGGGCTATGAGAATTGTAAACAGTATTCCAAAAGTGGCCTCACCAATGTCCTATATAACTGCAAGATGTTATCCCAACTCTTATACTCAGTATTATGACCAATGAAGGCAATGCCTCCTTCACTACAGTGTCTATCTGCGACTCCAACTTCAGGGAATTATGCACCTGCATCCTCCCTCCTCCTCCACCACCTCCTCCTCCTTGTGTGTCTCCCCCCCCCCCCCCCCCCCCCCCCCCCCCGTCTCTTTGTTCAGAAACACTCCTCAAGCCCCTAGCATTTATATAAATTAAACACCACCTGCCATTCCTTGGCCTATCTGATCAAGGTCCCGTAGTACTCCAAGCTAATCTTCTTCACTGACCATTATACCACCTATTTTCATGTCATCTGCAAATCTACTAACCATACTGCCTATATTTGCATTCAAATTGTTTATATAAATGATGAAAAGAGTAGACCCAGCATTATTCCTTGTGGCGCACCACTGGTCACAGGCCTCCAGTCCGAAAAACAACCCTCCACCACCACTCTTTATTGGCTACCTTCAAGTCAGTTTTGTATGCAATTGGCTAATTCTCCCTGGATCCCATGAGATCTAATCTTATTAATCAGACTACTATGCAGAACCTTGTCGAAAGGACTTCAGCAAAACATACAGACAACATCTGCTGTTCTGTCTTCAACAGTCCTCTTTGCCACTTATTCAAAAACAAACTCAAACAAGTTAGTGAGATACCATTTTTTTTACTCAAAAAGACATACTGACTATCCTTAATCAGTCCTTGCCTTTTCAAATATTTGTAATTCCTGTCTCTCTGAATTCCCTCCAACAACTTAGCCACTGTTGGCATAAGGCTCACTGGTCTATAGTTCCCTGGCTTTTTACAACATTTCTGAAATAATGGCACCACATTCGCCAACCTCTAGTCTTTTGGTACTTCACACATGGTTACCAATGATACAAATATTCACTTACCTGATACAGTTTAAAATAAAATTATAAAGGAGGATTGTAAGGAGAATGAGGCTAACACGTGTATCCCATCTTTAATAGAAATGCAGTAAATGGATTTAGAATTGTATGTTGTGTCAAGCAGTCAACTCATACCAGTACCTGAGAATTGTTGCTTGAAAGACCAAGTACTAATGATGAAATAGGAACTACCTCGAATATCAGATAATGAAGAATGGGCAGTGATCCATCACATGGTATTTCCATCTGAGCATCATTATGATGTTTCACATGTGAGAGACATAATTGCATGGCAGGTCACTGAGGCATTCAGAAATACAGACTAAGATATTTTAAAATTATCTAAATAAAGACCTATGGATTCTGAAAACCGGAGACAAATATAGAAATTGCTGGAAAAGCACGGCAGATTTGGCAGCATCGGAGAGCATTCGGAGTTAACGTTTTGGATTGAATGACCCTTCCTCAGAAGGGCTTTCGTAAAGATGTGGTTAACTTTGCTAGACATGTACACATAGTGGTGAAATCCCAACCATCAATTAAACCTGCACCTTCAATTCCCTTATTAGCTTTCATAACTGTTTGGCATATTGTGCAGGACCCCTACTTAAAATTGGAAATTGGTATTAGTATTTTTAAAGGTTATGGATTTTTCACCAAAATGCCTTTGAACCAATGCTTTGGAAGCATTACTATGAAAATTTAAATTTCAGTGTTGCAAATATTCAGAAAAATGCTGACTGGTTTGGAAATAGACAGTCATATTTTCAGCTATCACCCATAATCTCAAAGTGCATTGTGAAGATTGCACGATGACCGTGATGGGAGCTTATTGGCATAAATATTTTAACGATTGTTAAAGGAGTTAAACAGCTTGCCACTAGAGATGCTCCAGATGACTCAAATTGATTTAGTCCTTCTAAACTGAAATATGGGTTAAGACAAGACGGCTGCTTTATTTGATTTTTGAAAAAAAATTTGGGAAGGCAAAGCTTAGACTATACTTCCAATCACTGTTTAAAATTTGAAGGAAATCAAAGTATGTGATTTCACTTAGAAGCATTTGAAGGGAGCTCAACAAACAGTTAAAACTAGAGGAAATAGAAAGGCTACCACTTGAAATTTTATTGCTAGAGACCAGGGTTAGTATTGTTGCCAGCCTATGGGAACCATTAAAAGCAAGATTAATTGGATGTTATCAAAACAAAAGAAAATGAATTCTGAAATTTATGCACTTGGTACTATACAGGAGGAAGAATCAAGTGTGTTGGGTTTGCATGTTAAAGAAGTATTACAACAGATGATACTATTTTAAAGGTTAGCTAGAATAATATTTTGTCTAACAGAAAATTGGCAAAGTGATTTACAGAGGCTGTTACAAAATCATAAATTGATTAATTTGATAAGCTAAGAAAAGTGTTCTTGACAGTCATGATGTTAGTGTGAAGGATATACATATCAAGCAACATCCTTACAGACTCAATCCAGCGAAATGAGTTCAAATTATCAAGAGATTAAATTAACGATGGACAATGAAGCTATTGAACCAGATTATCTTAGTGGAAGCTCAACTATTTTAATGGTGCTGAAACCAGATGCGTTGTGAAGAATTAGTATTATTGTATTTGAAATACTTGATGGAGACGTTGAGTCATGTGTTGGCTCTGTAACATTTTGAAATGCACATCTCAAAATGTGGAATAAACTTTTGTACATAATCGTTTGTATTGTTTTTGGAGAAATTTCAGGAGAAGAACTTTTTGTTTTTCTATTGGAGCTTCACTTTCCAACCGTACAATCTAAAAATCATTTGTGTGTCTGTAAAATATAGTATAATAATGGATACGTTAACAAGAATACAAGAAGGAAATGATGTTTTGTGCTACAAGTGGACCTAGAAGCGGTTGCTGTGAAACTCATCATTAACAGTAACACCACGATGTCATTTAAATGTAGAAATAGTATTAAGGGATAACAAGGTGTAGAGCTGGATGATCACAGCAGGCCAGCAGCATCAGAGGAGCAAGAAAGCAGATGTTTCGGACCTGGATCCTCCTTCAGAAATGGGGGAAGGGATGGGGACTCTGGAATAAATGGAGAGGCGATGATGGAAGGTGGATAAAGGAGCATATAGGTGGAGAGAAGACAGACAGGTCAAGGAGGTGGGGATGAGGCTGTTATGTAGGAGGCAAATTTTGAGGTGAATGCGGTACCAACAAAGTGAAAGTGTGTAGGTCAAGTGAATGTGCAAAAAACTGATAGATAAAGTATGCAGAAACAAATGAGGTCCACTTCGAAAGGATAGAACTGTGGTTGTTATTGAGAGATTTTGCAAAATGCTGTGAAGCAAAAATATTCGTATTTATTCTTGAACCCCAAAAGTTAGTTGGAAGGTAATAAAAATAATATTTTATTCAAGAAACACATTTATATCTCAAAAGTTGAATTGATGTACAACTTGGAAAAATACCAATCTAGACTATTCTGGTTAGAGGCATGCTGATATGTAACAATCATATAGTGACAAAATAGACAAATTCTGTAGATAGCAGAGAAATAATGGACAGGAACTTAAAAGGAAGCATAATGTTGAATTTAAATTTAATCATAAAATAACAAACTTAAATGTTATCTTGAAAATCATTGGCACTGGAATACATGTAAATTTCATTATTTAGGTGCATAATTGAGGACCTGAACTATGTAGGAAGAAGGGCTACATCGATATCTTTTCACCCTGTGGCTTGTTTTGTTGAATTTAGTTGAACTTAATTTGTTTGATTGCTCTGGGGGATCTGGTTCAGAAATTGGAAGTTTGCATGAGGGGTTACATGTTTTGTACAAGTATTAACTTATGTTGCTTTCTAGAGCTTTGTACTGTGACATGAAGATTGTTGTTCCAAGACTGATATGTAGAGATATTGAAGAAAGTGACAGTGGAAATTGCAGGGAGTCTGGTCGTCATCTTTGTCTTCCTTCGATTCCAGGGCGATGTTGGAGGAATGGAGAGTCGTAGATATCATGTCCCTGATCAAAAAGGCAGTAAGACAAAGACCAGCAATTATTGACCAATCAGTTTAACTTTGGTGTGGTGATAGCTTTGAGAAATGGTGATGCAATACAGATTTAGTAGTTACATGGAGAAAGAATGAGATGTTTAGAAAGAGCCAGCATGAATTTCTGAGGCTAAATTTTATGTTTGGCTTTTTTTTTGTAGAGGTGATAAAGACAGCGATATTGATGTGGTGTACATGGACCTTCAAGAGACATTTAACACAGTGCCACAACAGCCCTTTGAGAATAGTCTTAGCTCGTGAAATAAAAGGAACATGAAGCAATATGGATAGAAATTGGCTGAATAGTGGGGAATAAATTTATGGCAATGGTTATTTTTTGAACTGGAGGAAGATTTATAGTAGAGTTCCCTGTACCTCAGTAATGGGACCCTTGCTTTACCCAATATGTTAGTAGTCTGGATCTTGATGAGTACAATGACTGTTTAACAGTTTACAGATAGTATAGAACTTGGAAGCATTGTAAACTATGGGGAAAACAGTGTAGAACTTCAAAAGAACATTGACGTGTTAGTGGAGTAGGCAGACGGAGTTCAATACAGAGGTGAGAGATGTATTTTTTGTCGGAAGCATATGGGCAGATAACATCAAATGGGATTACAGTACTTAAACAGACGTATATGCCCATTGGCGAGGGTGCTTATTTCTACTGATGTCTACTTTGTTACACTTAGTACCTCTTTAACTGCTTACTTTTATCCCCACACCATTCATTGAGGGTGCCCAAAGTTTCTTAAACCTCACTGACTGCAGCCTGCAACCTAGATTCTCATTACCCATGCATTTCCAGTGTTTGAGGCTAGAAAGCACGGTAGTTAAATAGCAAGAAAAATGAATTGTTGTTATTCTTATCACAGTGGACGTAGCCTATAAAACTAGTGGAGTCTTGTTTCAACTGTCCAGGGAATTCATGAGACCTCACCTCGAATTCTACATCCAGTTTTAATTTCTCTAAGGATGGAGAAACTTGCATTGGCAGTTCAGAAGAAAGTTTACTAGTTTTTCTGTAGGATAAAGGTATTGTCTTTTGAGAACAAGTTTGTTTGATATCAGTTAAAATTTAGAAGAAGAAGAAGAGGGATCTCGCTTAAATATAGCAGATTCTAAGGGAATTTGATAGAAGCAGACTGAACGCTGCCCTTCATGGGGGACCGCTCGCTCAAGCCCACACACTTTCAGAGTAAGGAGTCCTCAATTTTGATGGAAAAATAATTTATGCCAGTAGCATCATTAACTTTTAGAATTCCCAACCCTAAAGAGCAATCAGGGCTAGCTCATTTTATATATATTCATGCCTGAGTTGGATGTATTTTTGACTGATAAGTGAGTCATGTGTTATGATGGCAGATATATGGAAGATAAAATTTAATTAAGACCAAAATCTGATCAGCTGAGGTCACAACAGGAAGCACTAATTCTATCATATTCTAACGTTAAAGCATAAAACAAATGCCTCCCTTGCATTTTGCAGGTATTAGTGTAAAATATACTTTTTCGACTTGCATTGGCAATACAGACTACCACATGTATTCCACCCACTGTTTGTGAAGAAGCTTCTTATTTAATTTTGCTTAGGGGGCTTAGGTTTTGAAGGTACGTAGAAAATTGAATTTATTTCCAAGTTTTGTGGATGCAACCTTTTTACAAAATATAATTGAAATAATTGTAACAGTGTAGATTTATTTTTAACAGGATTTCCTAGAAATTGCATGACTGGTGATAACAGTTTGCTTTACTGTAAACCTTGTTGAGGTTGCCTTGAACAGTATTTGACTCAGAGAAATTCCTGTTTTATCTGGTTCATCCAGCTTCACACTTTGTTATCATGTTTTATCTGGTTCAGTTAGAGTGAAGCCTGCTTGGAACAAGCTGCCCAACTGATCTCTCCCATTTCTGAAAGAAAACCCCCTATCTTAGGATGAAATCAATTTGCCCTTTGGAAGGGGTGACTGAGGCAACATCTCACGATCTCGGATTTGTATTTGCTGAGCACACTGTGTCTGTGAGACTTCAGCGATTAATGTCCAAGGTTAGAGTTAGTTGCTCAGGTCTTCTGTCATGAGTGACAGACTATGGAATATTTTTGTTTATTCGCTTGTCTTCAAGAATAGCCCATTGGCCAAAGGTTGTTTTGGAAAGTCAGTCTCCACAGAGAAGTCTGTTTCCTTTTTATTTCCTGAAGAGTGAGTGCGCGTGTGTGTCAGTGGCTTTGTGTTTTTGCTTTTTTTAAGGATAAGGATTTATACCTATATATGTATTACTTTGTATGTTAGCGAATTGTTACAATTATTGAGTAGGTTTCAGATGAACCCATAATTACATTTAAGAAACTAGGTTGTTAGATCTTGTTTAAAACCCTTTGTAGATGAACTGTTTAGTTGGTTACCTTCGTAGGTTGGAAAATTATTTTGATTTTTGCCATGATCCGTGGAGTAGTAACTTTAGAGTAAAAATGCATGTCTCGAGTCTCAATCTTAACAGGTTGACATGAGATAATACCAGATTTTTGTTTGTGGTATTGATTGAAGAAAAGGTACTGGCCAGGACACCACTGATGTTAACTCTCCTGTTCTTCAGAATAGTGCCAAGGGATCTTTTACATCTTTGGTATAATGTCTTATCTGAAATATGGCATCTCCAAAATGCATAGCTCCTTCAGTGCTACAGTGGAGTGTCAGTCTGGTGTGGGGCTTGAACCTGAGGCCTTGTGCTACCAACTGACCCATAGGTGAGTTGGGCTGTGACGCAGAGACTATGTACCTCCAGTATTTGTGTCCTTAGTTACCTCCAGGGATCAGTTCTCCTCAGACATTCATTAGTTATTTATAGGGTCTAAAATTGTGTAAATTGACCAATGCCTTTGCCAATGTAACATAGCCCTACAGCATGGAAACAGACCCTTTGGTCTAACTTGCCCATGCCAACTGTCCTCCCAAACTAAACTGTTCCATCTACCTGCATTTGGCTCATATCCCCCCAAATCTTACTTATTCCTGTACTTATCCAGATGTCAGTTAAACGTTGTTAACTTTACCTGCAACCACCACTTCCTCTGGCAGTTCATTCTACACACAAACCACTCTCAATGTTACCCCTCATGTCCTTTTTAAATCTTTATCTTCTCGCTTTCAAAATATGCCCCCAAGTTTTGAACTCCCTCACCTTAGGGAAAAGACCTTTTGATATTCACCTTATCTATGCCCCTTATGATTTTATAAACTTCTATAAGATCATCCGTCAACTTCCCACACCACAGTGAGAAGAATCCCAGCCTTTCCAGACTCAACCCTTGTAACTCAGCCCTTCCATTCCTGGCAGTATCCTTCCAAATATTTTCTAAACCCTCTCCAATTTAATAATATCCTTCCCATAACAGGGTGACCAGAGCTGCACGCCACTCCAGAAGAGGCCTTACCAATGTCCTGTACAACCTCAACATGATGTCCCAACCCTTTACTAAAAGGACAAGTTCCAAAGTAAACCATTGATTTGCAAAGTGCTTCAAGACATACTGAGGATAGGAGAGGTGCTGTAGCAATCCAACTTTGCATTTTTCTGTTACCTAGATGTCCAGCAAAGAGAATATGTATGAACTTTGATAGTTTGGTTTTCTCACAATTCAGTTTGGAGATCTCAAGCATGGATTTGGGTTTCTGTTTTATCGGACTGATCATGTTTCTGAGTTGCAAGCATTTTGAGAGGAGATGGTAAGATGGAAAAGGTTAAGTGACTTTCTTTTTCTGAATTATAAAACAATGAAAAATATTTATTTTTCTGTCCAATTCGAGCCCAAAATGTAATTGTGTAGTAAGCAGAGGCGCAACTACAGACAGTCGTAATCCCACGTAAATGATTTATAGTTTAATGCTATCACTGAAAAGATTTTTTTCAGTCATTTATACATGTATTTACATGTACTTATCACTCATTGGAGAAATTCTGGTGTTACTTATCTTGATTTGTTAAATTTCATTAAACATCTTAATTTGAGTCAATAGCTTTCTCTTCCTGTTCAAAACAAGAACTGGTTTGGATCTTTTTTTCTTGCTTATTGTACTGAGGCATGCATCAACATGGCCAGCTTCTCATTCCCCACCTTGTATCTGAAATTCTGTTTATGTGCAAAGCTGTTGCATATAAATACTTGGATTCAGACTTGAATTTTTTTTTTTACAGGAACCAAGATTCAACAAGGAGCTAACAACAGGGCACAGAGAAGGGTTACGGGATAACAGAAGAGTAACACGGTATATTGAGATACTATGGGAAGTAGTGGCAAGAATGGGAGCAAAATTAATTTAGTTATAAGCTTGAGACTGGCATTACTGTTTCTGAATTGCTTCTTTAACAATAACTAAGGGTGAACTCTTCTGACTGCCATTCTGTAAGGGGGTGGAAATCTCAGCCTCATGTAATGAAAAATTACACTGAAAACACTCTGTCTAGAGTTTGCTTGATGAGGGTGATTTTTTAAAAAAAAATTTAGTTCCAAATGGGACATGGGTGTTGCTGCCATCTTGAACTGCAGCAGTCTACATACTGTAGGTTGATCCACAATGTTCTAAAGGGAGGAAATTCCAGGACATTGGCACAGTGACAGTGAAGGAATAGTGACAAAATTCCAAGTCAGGACGGCTTTGAGTGGAACTTGCAGGTCACAGTGTTCCCATGTACTTCTGTCTAAGTTTCTTTGGTGAATTTCTGCAGTGTATCTTGTATATAGTACATGCTGCTGCTACTGAGTGTCAGTGGTGGATAGATTAGGTGCTTGAGACTGTGGCCCCGGTAAATTGGTTGCTTTGTCCCAAATGGTGTTGAGCTTCCTGAGTTTTGTTGGAGCTGCACCCATCCAGGTTAGTGGGGAGTATTCCATTACACTTGGACTTGTGCCTTCTAGATGGTGGACAAGCTTTGGAGAATCAGGTGGTGAGTTACTGGTTGCAGTATTTCCAGCCTTTGACCTAAGCTTGTAGCTACTGGGTTAATGTGATGAGCCCAGTTGAGTTTCTGGTCAGTGGTAGCCCATAGGATATTGACATTGGGGATTCAGTGTTGGAAATATCTTTGAATGTCAAGAGACGGTGGTTAGGTCATCTCCCATTGGAAATGGTCATTGCCTGGCATTTGTGTGGAACAAATGTTACTTGCCACTTGTCAGCTCGAGCCTAAATATTGTCCAGATCTTGTTGCATTCAAGTACGAATTTCTTCAGTATCTAAGGAGTTATGAATGGTGCTGAACATGGCGTCATTGTTGGAAAATATCCTCATTTCTGATTTTATTATGGAGGGAACGTCATTGATGAAGTAGCTGAGATGGTTGGGCCAAGGGGCACTATTGTGAAGAGCTCCCTGCAGAGTTGACCTGGAGCTGAAGTGACTGCCAACAACCATGAACATTTTCCTATATGCCAGGCATGATTCTGATCAGTGCAGAGTTTGCCCCCTAATACCCATTGATTCTAGTTTTGTTGTGGCTCCTTGATGCCACACTCGGTCAAATGAGGCCTTGAAGTCAAGGACTGTTGCTCTCCCCTCTCTTCTGAAATTCATCTGTTTTGTCCATGCTTGAAACAGTGCTGTAAGGAAATCAGGAGCTGAGTGGCCCTGGTGGAACCCAAACTGGGCATCACTGACAGGTTATTGCTCAGCAGGGGCTACTTGACAGTGCTGTTGATGACACCTTGAATCACTTTACTGATGGTCAAGTGTAGACTGAAGAGTCAGTAATTAGCTGGGTTGGATTTGTCCTTTTTCCCTGTATGTACAGAACACACATGGGCAATTTTCCACACTGTCAGGTTGATGCCAGTGTTCTAACGGTACTAGAACAGCTTGGCTTGGGGAGCAGCAAGTTTTGCAGCATGAGTTTTTCGTAATTGTTTCCGGAATGTTGTCAGAGCCCATAGCCTTTGCAGTATCCAGGGCCTCCGACTGTTTGTGGAGTGAACTGAATTTTCTGAAGACTGGTATCAGTATTGTTGGGGACCACTGAAGGAAGTTGAAGTAGGTCATTGGGCATTTCTTGCTGAAGATTGGTGCGAATGTTTTAGCATTATCTTTTGCACTGCTGTGTTTGGCACTTGCATCTTTAAGAATAGGGACATTTGGGGAGGCGTTGTCTCCTGTGAGTTAGTTGTCCACCACCATTCATAACTGAATGTGGCAAGATTGCGGAGTTTTTAGATCTGATCCATTAGTTGTGGAATTGCATACTTCTGTCTGTCACATGCTGCTTATGCTGCTTGGGACTCAAGTAGTCCTGTTTGGTACCTTCACCAGGTTGACACCTCACTTTTAAGTATGTCTGATGCTGCTCCTGGGCATGCCCTCCTACATTCTCCATTGAACAGGGTTGACCACCTGGCTTGATGCTAATAGTTGAGTGTTAGATATGCCAGGCCATGAGATTGCAGTTTGTGCTGGAGTACAATTATGCTGTTAATGGCTCTGTGTGTCATGGATACTCAGTCCTGAGCTGTTAGATGTGTTTGAAGTCTGCCCCATATAGCACAGTGATAGCGTGACACAGCACAACAGACGGTGTTCTCAATGTGAAGCTGGGACTTCAGATTCCACAAAGACTCTTCGGTGGTTGCTGCGACCGATGCTGCCTTGGACAGATGCATCTTCAGCCAGCAGCGTGGTAAGGATGAGTTCAAGTATGCTTTATTCCCCCTTTGGTTCCCTCATCACCTGCCGTGGACCCAGTCTAGCAGCTGTATCCATTAGGATCTGACCAGCTCAATCAGTGGTGCTGTTGCTGAACCACTCTTTGTAGTGGACATTGAAATCCCCCACCCAGAATGCATTTTATGCCTTTGCCACTCTGTGCTTCCCCCATGAATTGTTCAACATGGAGATGTACTAATTGAGCGGCTGAGGGAGGATACGGAGGTAATCAGCAGGATGTTCCCTTGCCCATGTTTGGACAGATTCTATGAGACTTCGTGGTGTCTGGAGTCAATGTTGATAACTTGCAGGTGACTTACTCCCAACTGTTTACCACTGTTCCACCACCTCTGCTGGGTTTGTCCTACGGGAGGGACAAGATGTATCCAGGATGGTGATTGTGATTGTGGTGGTGTCTGGGACATTGTCTGTTAAGCTTTGATTCTGTGACTATGACTGTCAGGCAGTTGCTTGATTAATATGAAACAGCTCTCCCAATCTTGACACTAGCCCCTAGGTGTTTGTAAGGAGAAATTTGCAGGGTCGACAAGGCTTCCCTTGCCATTGTCTTTTCTGGTGCCTAGCTTGATGCTAGATGGTCCATCCGTTTTCATATCTTTGTTCTTTGTTTCCTGTAGCTAGTTCAATTGAATGGCTTGATAAACATTATTGCTCTGTTTCTGAGAGAGTTATGTTTGTTATATATATTTTAGTGAACGAAAATTGCTGCAAACCCATGACTTGAAATTAAGTCAACATAATTGTAGAGCAATAGGATCAGAAATTGGAACAAACCAATGGTTTACTAAATTAGCAAGATAACAGCATCTGTGACCCACCTCATTCATTTGTAAAAGACCTCCTGACACTGTTCATTTTAATGATTTAGCCCCAAGTTGTGCTGGTCTTGATTCCAGCTGGACGATTTCAAGTTTGACCAATCAAGAAGTGTTTCCAACTCAACTGGGGTACTCATCCAATGATGCATCTCCAGGGCAGGTGCGATTTTGAGCCTTAATCTTCAGTCCCAGAGATAGAGGTACTGCCATAGATTCAGAAGTCTCTAGGATGCCGATTAAGAAATAATGTTATATTTGTTGGTATTTGTGTGCTGTAGATTTGTCTTAGCAACACCTCACTTGAGAAAATCGAACTTGGCTTTTATTTTTCAAGAATTTTGGAATGTTTTTGAATACCGCTGTTTTAAGTTGTCTTTACAATGGGCAGCTGCTCATTTCAGTTGCATCATGGAATGTAAAAGTTTGTTGTATTTGCTTTTTCACTATTGTAAGTAACAAGACTAAATGTGAAGTAAATAAAATGCAAGTCATAAATTTTGGCCCCATGCTAATGTGATGGATTGTTAAAATACAGTATTGAAAGTTGCGAAATGGTGTGGTACCCTGGAGAAACAATTTCTCATCTCGAGCTACGCTGTATAGTGGAAGGAAGTTGGTTGGGTAATCATCACAGAACTTCTCTTGAATGATTGGAGACAACTGGGAAAAATAATACTTTTTTTTTAAAAATGTGCAAAGGTTTGGAATGCAGATTATGTACAAGTATGTTAGTGAATTGATTTAACTAAATGTTATCCCTGGTTTAGTGCTGTGCTAACTTTTATATCGCCCTGAGGGCGAATGGGATCTCATTTTAAAAATCTGATCTGAAAGGCAATCCCTTGATAGTTCTTTACTCCCTTTACTATTGCAGTTGGAGTATCAGCCCGCAGTGTGCACTTTTACTCTGGGGTGAGAATTGAACTTTCTGCCTTGGAATTCTGTTCTTCTCACTGAGCCATTGCTGACACTAAGTAAACTGTGGGGATGCTACCAGTGGTCTAATTAGGGTTTTCAAGACTGTTTGACATGGGACTATTAAATACTGTTGATTGTTATTAATGGTTTTTATTCAAGTGCCCCAGATTTCTGTGCTCATGCCTGACGTATTAAGGGATGAAAGTGTGGGGTACTTTATTAATAGGGGTCATGAGTTCAAATTGAGAGGATGAAAGTATATGGGAGATATGCATGGAAAGCTCTTTACGCTGAGGGAGGTGGGTGCCTGGACCACGTTGCCAGCGGAGGTGGTAGACGCAGAACCGATAGTGTCTTTTAAGATGTATCTAGACAGGCAAATGGATGGGCAGGGAGCAAAGGGATACAGACCCTTAGAAAATAGATGACAGGTTTAGACAGAGGATCTCGATCGGCGCAGGCTTCGAGGGCCGAAGGGCCTGTTCCTGTGCTGTAATTTTCTTTGTTCTTTATTCTTTGAAAGCAAATCATCCTATGGTCATGAGATTGCAAGAATGAGGGATAGAATTGTTGGGTGCTTAAGTTAAGTCATTGGTCACATTTTTCTCTTGTTGAACCCTTTGTAGTCTTGACTTCTTAATAATAATGCAAAGCTCAATCTCATAATTAATAGTAAGAACCTCACAGTTCTACTGTATCCAAAGTATTGCTTTCTCTGCATCAACTTTCCTCAATTTGCAGTCCTCAGAGCAAAAATGTTGCGAGATTAGAGGTATAGTGCACTGTCTCTTTGATGTGCAAGTCCCATTTACTTCATCTTGAAGATAATAAAATGTGAGGCTGGATGAACACAGCAGGCCAAGCAGCATCTCAGGAGCACAAAAGCTGACGTTTCGGGCCTAGACCCTTCATCAGATGAAGGTCTCTGATGAAGGGTCTAGGCCCGAAACGTCAGCTTTTGTGCTCCTGAGATGCTGCTTGGCCTGCTGTGTTCATCCAGCCTCACATTTTATTATCTTGGAATCTCCAGCATCTGCAGTTCCCATTATCTCTGATACTTCATCTTGAAGTCATGTTTTGTATCCAGATTTCTGAATATGAAAACATCCAGTTTGCTTGGATTTCAACCTTGTAACATGGGTCACTGCAGACGTGCCTGGGGGCCCTTTGCACAAATTGAGCTTGGTCTATTGACCCACCCCAATCACATTTAAACATTGAAGCACACTCGGGGACCCCTGGAAATATTGTAACTCCTGAAAAGTAGCCTTCTCTTGAAAGAAAACCATTTGGTTTAATCTCAATTTAAATTTATTTGAATGAGATGAAGGGTTTTCTTTATTCAGAGTATTTTTCTCATTTGTGGTTGCCGTCATCCACTTGTCTTTGTGTCTTCAGTGTTGGCAACAAGAGATAATTTGAACTCGTGTGGCGTCAGATTACAGTGCTCAATGTGATAACTTTATAATGTTTGACATTGGCCACACACAGTTGGGGAGAGGCTTTTGGAATGAATGTACAGAACAGCAATCTCCTCCAGCTGTTGATCCAGTATACAGTATCTAATGAGGCAGAAAGAGGGTATGCTTTTCTGATATCCCATTTATTTATTTCTTTTCACACACTTTCCCTTATTTCATTTCCCAACCAAGTAACTGAAGGTACCATGTAAATTTGCCAGCTCTCTTTCAACATTTATGAACATGAAATAAAATTTCCTTATTTGGAATATCCTGTACCATGCTGCTTCACGTCAATGTATTTTACACTTTGTGCAACGTTTTTAGTGAACTTTTCAATCTGATTTGGTCAACAGTTATAACTGCTAAGATTTGTAGGCATTTATTAGTTGTCAGTTGTGGTTGATGTAGAGTATTCTCCCCACTAACACCCGCAATCTCGCCTTGCTGGATGCAGAGCATGATGTGATGAGTCACTCTAGAATTACAGAATGTCTTCAGTGTGGAAGCAGGCCATTTGGCCAATTGAGTCTACAACAAACCTCTGAAGAGCACCCAGACCCACTCCCCTACCTTATGCCTGTAACCTTCCATTTCCCATGGCTAAACCACCAACCTACACATTCCTGAGCATTATGGGGCAATTTAACATGGCCAGTTAACCACCTGCACAGCTTTGGACTGTAGTAGGAAACCAGAGCAGACGTGTGGAGTGTGCAAACTCCACACAGACGCTCATCCAAGGGTGGAATCGAACCTGAATCCCTGACACTGTGAGGCTGCACGGCTAACAGGTGAGCCTGCCTGTCTGAAATAGGACTGCCCAGTTATAGTGATAACTGATCTTTTCAATAAGATAGTTGGACCAATGTCTCTGGACCATGGAATGGGGAATATCTGCTAAGATCTTCACTTCCAGTCACTGTCCAATGATTCTAACCTGAAGGTGCTCATCAGACCTAAAGACGGGTCATTTTGGCTGTTTTTCTTCCAGGGTAGAATAATCAGTTGGTGCTCACGGCTCAGAAGAGGAATGGAGAATACAGAGTTGAGGAGTTTCAATAGAGTTTACTTTCAAGGGGTGAGAAAGGTTTGGTCAAGTCAAATGTAATTCAGAGCTCTTGCTTCAAGATTTCGTACCACTCGACCATGTTTTGGATTACATTTTTGTCTTTGGCCATTGTGCAGGTCAATTGCAAAGCCCATAGCTAAAGCTGTAAAAGTATGTTACTGTTTCTGTTTTTTTTTTAATCTTCAGCGATGTCAGCTGTTTGCTGTACCAAAAGGCCTGAATGACGGGGTCAAACGTGTGTGCAATACTGTCTAACGTCAAGCTCACTGGCTCAGTGACAAAGTTCTTTCAAGGTACTTAACGCTCAGAGTTATTGTGTGTTGGCATTGGTGTGCAGGAGATTCTAGCATCTTCAGTCTGGTGTATATTTTGTGTACATTGCAGTAACTTTCTCTATATATAACTAGCTTCTGATGAGATAACTACCACTTTTCATGAGTGGAATCTAAACTGTTTGTGGCAGGGTTGCAGGTTGGAGGTGAGGACGGATTGTGTTAACAGATGACAGCTGGCTGTAAAATGAATTGTGCTTGTGTTTAATTTTTTTTGCTTGTAGGCTGAAATGTAAGAGAAATTCTTGGTTTCCGCTCATTGTAAGCTCGTGGCTGGTCTCTGTCTGTAGAACCAAATATCATTTTGAATTTAGTCATATGTGAGAATGAATATTTTAAATTTCATGAGATGTGGACATTGCTGGCAAAAGTAGGATCTGTTGTCCATCTCTAAGACCTGTTGGAATGTGCAAGTGAGCTGTCTTCCTGAACTGCTACAGTGTGTCTGGTATAGTTAATTGCATGATGCTGTTAGGAAGGCAATTCCTGCCTTTTGACACTGAAATTAAGGAACACTGGTATAGTTCCAAATCAAGTTAGTGTGAGTGACTCGGGAACCTTTTGTGATAGTGTTTTCATACATTTCCTACCCTTGTCTTCTCTGTGATGTTGAAAGAGGCTTGGCAAGTTGCTGCGGTGCATCTTGGAGAAGATGCACACTGTTGCCACTCTGCATCAGTGGTAGAGGAATGTTGAAGGTGGTAGGTGGGTTGCTGATAAAATGGGCTGCTTTTGTCGTGGATACTGTTGAACTCCTTGGAGCTGTGCCCATCTAGGCAATGTCTAATAACATCTCAAGCTGATAATTAGGAGCATGGGTACAAATCCCATCATGGTAGAAGAAGGACTTAAATTTGGGTTTCAAAATCTGGAATTTGAATAATATGTAAAAATGTAGTTTCAAGTAGTAGTAACCGTAAAATAACTGTTGATCAGCGTGAAAACTTATGTTTCGTAATGTCCTTTACAGAAGGAACCCACTCTCTCTACCTTTTGACTCCAAATCTACAGCAATAAGGTTAATCTTATCCGATTTCTGGAAAACCTCCTGCTTAAGGGAAATTCAGAATAGGCAGCAAATGTTGCCTTTGCCGATGCCATCCACGTGTCATGAAAGGATGAAGAAAATAAATGTGTGGAGCTTCATATTATTGGCATGACTTTACTCTGCGATGAAATCTTTCAGTTTGAGGTTTGTAATGGGGTCATGTTGCCAAGCTTAAAACATCTCTAATGTAAATTACTGTAGAGGGCACGGCTTGAATGATCATGTTACAGTGCTACCATGAGCCATACTACTCACTATCCCTGGAACTGTTGCACTGAGCTGTGCAAGATGGTCTGTAGAAGGAATTTACAATGACCAGTGACATAAAGTAACTTCACTTATGTTGATTCTCTGTAGCACTCAATTGATTTAGAACTATAGTATGGAGATTCTTTTCCAACATTCCCTGCAAGTGGGATATTGGGCAAGTGATATTGTATAGTTCTGTCTGTGAAAGTATGAATTGGAAGCATGAATAGGCCTCATTCAGTAACATGACAGCTGATCTGATTGCTCCACATTCTGACCTACCCCCAGTGGCCTTTCTCCTCCCTTTCTATTCAGGAATATATCTCCCTTTGCCTTAAAAAGGTTTAAAGACTCTGCTTCCACTATGTTTTGAAGAAGAGTTCCAAAAATACTTGCCTCTCAAAACAATCTCCTCTCTACCTGAAGTAGAAGGCCCATCCTCTCCATACTAACTGTGTCAAGACCCCTCAGGATCTTCTGTGTTTCAGTCAAGTTGCCTTTGTGTCTTAACTCTGGCATGTAGAAGCATATTAGTTTGAACCTTTCTTCATTAGGTAGTTCCCTTTCCACATATTATTGTAGGAAGCCTTCATTTAATCTACCTCCTTAAATGTAGAGACCGTACATAATGTTGACCAGATGTGATCTCCCCAGTGCCAGTATAACTGAAGCATAACGTCTCTAATTTTGTATTCATTAATCCTCATGGTTAGCAATAACATTCGGTTAGCTTTCAGATTGTTGTATTTTTCTATTAATTGCTTTTGTGATTCATGCACTGGGACACCAAAATTCCTCTGTATCTCAGAGATTTGTAATCTCTTACCATCTGGATAATGTGCTTTCTTTCCTGCCAGAATGAACAATTTCACATATTTCCACATTATACTCAATTTACTATATCTTTAGCCTCTCTATCTGTATCTTTTGTAACCTCCTTATGTCATCATCGCAACTTACTTTCTTCCTTCTGTTTCATCCATCAGCAAATTTAGCAACAATACCTTTTAGTCCTTGAAGCCGGGTTGTTGATGTAAAATGTACAAAGTTTTCATCAACTCTGATCCCAGTAGCCCACCGCTTGTTAAATCCTGCTAAATAGAAAATGACCAATTCATGCCTACTGTTTGCTTCCTTTAGCTAACCAACCTCTGATATTAATGTGTTCACCTCAACACCATGTGATTTTCTATGATGGCTTTCGATGAGGCATCTTACCAGATGCTTCCTAATCACAGTACCTGTATCAGTCCTCCTTTACCCACAGCAAAGGTTTCATCCTCAAAGAACTCAAGATAGTGGTGAAACAAGATTTTAATTCCATGTAACTGGTTTCACTCAGACTTGAAGTATACTCATTTTAAACCCTGGTTGGACAAGGCCAATCAATTACAGTGAGTGTGGTAGCTGGATCATCTGCACAAAGATGAGAAAGTAGAATATGCCACTAATGTTTCTGCTTATTGGTACAAGCTTGAATGCTTGTTTACAGAATTGTAGTAAAGCAGCTACTTAGTCAAGTATTAGTGATAATGGGAACTGCAGATGCTGGAGAATCCAAGATAATAAAATGTGACGCTGGATGAACACAGCAGGCCCAGCAGCATCTCAGGAGCACAAAAGCTGACGTTTCGGGCCTAGACCCTTCATCAGAGAGGGGGATGGGGTGAGGGTTCTGGAATAAATAGGGAGAGAAGGGGAGGCGGACCGAAGATGGAGAGAAAAGAAGATAGGTGGGGAGGAGAGTATAGGTAGGGAGGGGATAGGTCAGTCCAGGGAAGACAGACAGGTCAAGGAGGTGGGATGAGGTTAGTAGGTAGGAGATGGAGGAGTGGCTTGGGGTGGGAAGAAGGGATGGGTGAGAGGAAGAACAAGTTAGGGAGGCAGAGACTGGTTGGACTGGTTTTGGGATGCAGTGGGTGGAGGGGAAGAGCTGGGCTGGTTGTGTGGTGCAGTGGGGGGAGGAGACGAACTGGGCTGGTTTTGGGATGCGGTGGGGGAAGGGGAGATTTTGAAGCTGGTGAAGTCCACATTGATACCATTTGGCTGCAGGGTTCCCAAGCGGAATATGAGTTGCTGTGAGTTGCCAATGTGGTATACTGCATCCACTGTACCCGGTGTGGCTACCTCTACATTGGGGAAACCAAGCGGAGGCTTGGGGACCGCTTTGCAGAACACCTCCGCTCGGTTCGCGATAAACAACTGCACCTCCCAGTCGCAAACCATTTCCACTCCCCCTCCCATTCTTTAGATGACATGTCCATCATGGGCCTCCTGCAGTGCCACAATGATGCCACCCGAGGGTTGCAGGAACAGCAACTCATATTCCGCTTGGGAACCCTGCAGCCCAATGGTATCAATGTGGACTTCACCAGCTTCAAAATCTCCCCTTCCCCCACCGCATCCCAAAACCAGCCCAGTTCGTCCCCTCCCCCCACTGCACCACACAACCAGCCCAGCTGTTCCCCTTCACCCAATGCATCCCAAAACCAGTGCAACCAGTCTCTGTCTCCCTAACCTGTTCTTCCTCTCACCCATCCCTTCCTCCCACCCCAAGCCGCACCTCCATCTCCTACCTACTAACCTCATCCCACCTCCTTGACTGGTGGTTAACAGGATATCCTTTGCAAAGTTCCTAATATGAACTAGCAGTTGAACACAAGTGGTAATTCTGGAGATGTGTATTAGCACCGAATAAACCAGGAAATATTTTTGTTTTATTTTAGTTGTGAGGATGTGACAACCTTTTAAAGCTGATGTCTTCCATTTTGGATCTTAGAGCATCACCTACACTGTTGTCAGGAAGACATTGAATGCCTTTTACCAGTTCCCATCATGAAGGATATGTGTGGCTTGAACACACTTACAGTTGGGAGAGCAATCCATTAACCTTCACCCTGCCACAGCTTAGTGCTACATTGCTTTGCATGTAACATTGTTATAGCAAGGAAACCTCTGGTCCAACCAGTCCATGCCACATAATCCCAACTAAACTAGCCCCACCTACCTGCTGCTGGCCCATATCCCTCCAAACCTTTCCTGTTCATGTACCAAATGTTGTTTTTTAATTGTTGTAATTGTGCTGCATCCACCTCTTACTCAGGAAGTTCATTGCATACGTGAGCCACCCTGCTTTGGGGGTGGGGGGAGTTTCCCCTCACCTTTTTTAAACCTTTCTCCTGTCACCTGAAAAATATGCCCAATCTTGAAATGCCCCTTTGTTGGCATATATTGATAAGTGTTAAGTTTTGTCAAGTGGGGAAACACTAATTTTGGAGCAAGGCAGTGCTTTATCTCTGAACAGCATTAGCACCATTGCATCAAATTCTGATGATTTTTATACTTTTGTTGGCAATGTGTGGGTAATGGATGATGACGGGATAGTGTAGGGGGAGAGGCTTAGATTAGTTCACAGGTTGCCGCAACATCGAGGGCTGAAGGGCCTGTTCTGCGCTGTATTCTATGTTCTATAATCACTATACTAAAATGATGAGCTGGAGCTCTTGCCTTGATCTTTGTAGGAGAGAATCTGTTTTGTGCAGTCCATTGATTACTCATTCCTTTACTTTGACATAGAACAGAATGGAAGCAGAAGTTATGCTTCTAAACATGTTGAGTACAGAAGGTTGTCAGTTGCCAGGCTGAAAGAAATGTTATTACTTAGGTGCACTGAACTTCAACGGACTGCTGTCGTAGGCCATCAACGGCAAAAGAGCATGATGACGAATTAAAATGACAGGGGATGAAATCATGCCTGTGGACTGAGTGGAGGTCTTCTGCAAGCCTGTTACCGAGTCTCTGTGTAATTTCTCCAGTGTACCCAACCACATCTTGAGCAGCAAAAACTGTAGACTGGATTGAAAGAAGTACGAGTAAATTGTTGATTTGGTTGGAATGAGTGTTTAGGGCTTTGGACAGTGAGAAGGAAGGAGTTGAAAGTGCAGGTATGGAATCACCAGGGTTAGACAAAACATTCTGTTGGGCAGGCATGGGATGTTAGAGATGACTGAAGACTGGAGTACTGTGTTATGGTGGGATAAAACTGTGTCCCCTGATTGGTGAGACCTGTTAATGGATACTGTTTGTCTTATTTTCTTGTTTAACTTTTATCATGGTCTTGATCACCTTTGCAAAATCTCCCTTTAATATCTGCTTTGAGGACAATTCCAGTTTCTCCACATAGTAAGTCTCCTGTACATCCACTTCAAGTTTGACATCCCTCCAAAATTAATGTACAGAATTGTCCACAATAAAGCACAATAAATCAGTATAACATGCAGGTTTAGAGTACCATTTTTTTCCACTATTTCTGTTTCAAGCCAAAGATCCACATACAATTTAAGCAAAATTTTCAACTTGTCCTGCACACCTTCAAAAAAGTTTATACATACAACCCCAGGATTTCAATCCAATGGGCTGAGGAGTGGCAGATGGAGTTTAATCTGGATAAATGTGAGGTGCTGCCTTTTGGTAGGACATATAAGGACAGGACTTACACACTAATTGGTAAGGACCTGGGGCATGTTGCCCAACAGAGACCTTGGAGTACAGGTTCATAGTTCCTTGAAAGTGGAGTCACAGGAATGCGGGATAGTGAAGATGATATTTGGTATGCTTGCCTGTATTGGCCAGTGCATTGACTATAGGAGTTGGGAGGTCGTGTTGCAGCAATTTGAGGTATTGGTAGGCTATTTTTTGGAATATTATGTTCAACTCTGGTCTTCCTGTTATACGAAAGATGTTGTGAAATTTGAAAGGGTGCAGAAAAGATTTATGAAGATGTTACTAGGGTTGGAGGATTTGAGCTATAGGTAGAGGCTGAACAAGCTGGGGCTCTTTTCCCTGGATTGTTGGTGACTCGGATATTTATAAAATCATGAGAGGCATGCGTATGGTGAATCGACAAGGCCTTTTCCCTGGGTAGGGGCTTCCAAAGCTAGAGGGCATAGGTTTAAGGTGAGAGGGGAAAGATTTTAAAAGGGACCTAAAGGGAAATGTTTTCATGCAGAGAGTGGTGGAGGCTGGTATAATTACAAGGTTTAAGAGGCATCTGGATGAGTATATGAGCCAGTGACCATAATTCTAATAGTTTTAAAGCAGTGATGGGAAAGGATAGGCTGGACCTAAAGAGTTCTAAATTGAAGGCAGGTCAATTTTGACAGTATTAGGCAAGAATTTTGATTGGGGCATATATTTATGGGTTAAGAGATGGCTGGAAAATGGGATGCATTTAAAATGAGATAACGAGAGTCCAGAGACAGTTCCTGTTAGGGTGAGGAGCAAGGCTGCTAGGTGTAGGGAATGTTGGATGATCAAAAAAATTTAGGTTTTAGATAAGAAAAAGAAGGAAGTATATGCCTGGTACAGACAACAAGGATCGAGTGAATCCCTAGAAGAGTATAAAGGTAGTAGGAGTATACTTAAGAAGGAAATCGGGAGGGCAAAAAGGGACATGAAAAAGTTTTGGCAAATAGAATTAAGGAGAACCCAAAAGGATTGTACAAATGCGTTAAGGACAAAAGGGTAACCAGGGAGGGAATAAGGCCCCTTAAGTGGCCTTACAGATCTTTGTGTGGAACTGCAGGTGATAGGAGAGATATTAAACAAGTATTTTGCATTAGTGTTTACCGTGGAGATGGATATCGAAGATAGAGAACATAGAGAAATAAATAGCAACACCTTGAAAACTGTCCATTTGAGAGGAAAAGGTGCTAAATGTCTTTAGAACGTGTAAAGGTGTATAAATCTCCAGGATCTGAGCAGGTATGCCTAGAACTCTATGGGAAGTGAGGGAAGAGATTGCTGGGTCCCTTGCTGTGATATTTATATCATCAATCGGCACCTCCCCTGTGGCTGAGGACTGGAGGTTGGCTAACATGGTGTTGGTATTTAAGAAAGGTGGTAAGGAAAAGCCAGGAAACTATAGACCAGTGACCCTGACATCAGTGTTGCACAAGTTGTTGGGAGGTGGTGGGTGGGGAAGAAGTCCTCAAGGACAGGATTTACATGAAATTGGAAAAGCAAGGACTGACTGGGGATAGTTAACATGGCATTGTGCATGCAAAATCATGTCTCACTAACTTGATTTGAGTTCCTTTTGAAGAAGTGACGAATCGGATTGACCGCGGATTGGTGGAAGTGATCTATGCAGATTAAAAACCGAAAGAACTGCAGATGATGTAAAGCAGCGACGTGACAAAAGCAGGAGTTGCTGGAAAAGCTCAGTAGGTCTGGCAGCATCTGTGAAGAAAAATTGAAGCTCATGTTTTGGATCTGGTGACTGAGGAAGGATCACCTGACCTGAAACATTAACTTTGATTTTTCTTCACAGATGCTACCAGACCTGCTGAGCTTTTCCAGCATTTCCTGCTTTTGTTCGTGATCTATATGGACTTCAGTAAAGTTGTAGCAAGGTTCCTCTTGGTAGACTGGTTAGCAAAGTTAGATCCTACAGAATAGACAGAGAACTCGCTATATGGATGCAGAATTGGCTCAAAGATAGAAGACAGGGTGATGGTGGGTTACTTTTCAGAGGCCTGTGATCAGCAGTGTGCCACGAGAATTGGTGCTGGGTCCACTGCTTGTCATAATTTTTATAAAGTATTTGGATGTGAACAGAGGTATTGTTAGTAAGTTTGCAGATGATACTAAAATTGGAGGTATATTGTTCAGCGAAGAACATTATCTCAGAGTACATTGGGATATTGGTCAGATGGGCCAATGGGCTGATATGTGGCAAATGGAGCTTAATTTTGATAAATGTGATGTGCTGCATTTTGGAAAGGCAAGTCAGGGCAGGACTTATACACTTTAATGGTAAGGTCCTGGGGAATGTTGCTGAACAAAGAGACGTTGGAGTGCAGTTTTGTAATTCCTTGAACGTGAAGTTGCAGGTAGATAGGATAGTGGAGACATTTGGTTGGTTCCCTTTATTGGTCTTTGCCTTAAGTTATAGTGGTTGAGAGGTCATGCTGTGGCTGTACAGGACATTGGTTAGCCACTTTTGGAATATTGCGTGCATTTCTGGCCTCCCTACAAGAGCAAGGATGTTGTGAAACTTGAAAGGGTTCAGAAAAGATTTGAGGTATGGCCATGGTTGGAGGATTTGAGCTGTAGGGAGAGGCTGAATAGGCTGGGGCTATGTTCCCTGGAATGTCAGAGGCTGAGGTGTGACATTTGAGGTTTATAATCATGAGGGTCATGGATAGCAGAAATAGGCAAGGTCTTTTCCCCAGGGTAGGAGACTTCTAAACTAGAGGACATAGGTTTAAGGTGAGAGGGGAAAGATTTAAAAGCAACCTAAGGGATAACATTTTCATGCAGAGGGGGTGGTGTGTGTGTGGAACGAGCTGCCAGAGGAAGTGATGGAGGCTACACTGCAACATTTAAAAGGCATCTGGATGGGTATATGAATATGAACCGTTTAGATGGACGTGGGTCAAATGCTGGCAAATGGGACTAGATTTATCTGGGATATCTAGTTGGCATGGATGAGTTGGACTGAAGTGTCTGTTTCTGTGCTGTATATATCTCTGACCCCGTGACTTTAAATCAAGAATTTACACTGGAATAAAGGTAGGGTGAATAGGTTGGAAAGAAGATGGTAGCTGTAATGTAACATGATGAAATGTGATGTGGCGTTATTTGTTTTGGCAAGAGGGCTAACAGAAATTGTGAAGCTAATTAATGTTGGTTTTTGTCGGGATTTGGCTGTTTTTATAGATGAGCAGGTATGATGCGTGATAAGGAAGGCAAGGTGTGTTGGCCTTTACTGCAAAGCTTCGTCTGTTGATGCCACCACACTAGAGGGAGCTGACCTGCATGTGCTGATGCAATCAGTGAATCATCATTTATGTTGGCATTTGAATCAGGGAATTGGTTTCTTAATTTTTTTTTTAAAAGATAAAATCAAAAGTGGGGTACGTTGCCAAATAAGACTGCAATAGGATTGTACTTAAAAGTAAAGAATGAAATAAGAACACTGTTTAAAAATCAACTGATGATAGAACCAAAGATAATGGGAACTGCAGATGCTGGAGAATCTGAGGTAACAAGGTGTGGAGCTGGATGACCACAGCAGGCCAAGCAGCATCTGAGGAGCACAAAACTGACGTTTCGGGCGTCATCCTCCGACACTTCCACCATCTACAATCCGACCCCACCACCAAAGACATTTTTCCATCCCCATCCTTGTCTGTTTTCTGGAGGAACCACTATCACCGGGACTCCCTTGTTCGCTCCACACTCCCCTCCATCCCCACCGCACCTGGCACTTTACCCCGCAACCGCAGGAAGTGCGACATTTGCCTCCACACCTCCTCCCTCACCGCTATCCCAGGCCCCAAGATGACTTTCCACATCAAGCAGATGTTCACCTGCACACCTGCCAATGTGGTATATGGCATCTGCTGTACCTGTTGTGTCTACATTGGGGAAACTAAGCGGAGGCTTGGGGACCGCTTTGCAGAACACCTATACTCGGTTCGCAATAAACGACTGCACCTCCCAGCCGCGAACCATTTCAACTCCCTCCTCACATTCCTTAGACGATGTCCATCCTGGGCCTCCTGCAGTGCCACAACGATGCCACCCGAAGGTTGCAGGAACAGCAACTCATATTCCGCTTGGGAACCCTGCAGCCCAATGGTATCAATGTGGATTTCACAAGCTTCAAAATCTCCCCCCCCCCCCCCCCCCCAACCATGGCATCCCAAAACCAGCCCAGCTCATGCCCGCCTCCCTAACCTGTTCTTCCTCTCACCTATCCCGTCCTCCCACCTCAAGCCGCACCTCCATTTCCTACCTACCAGCCTCATCCCGCCGCCTTGACCTGTCCGTCCTCCCCAGACTGACCTGTCCCCTCCCTACCTCCCCACCTATACTCACCTCTACAGGCTTCCTCCCTGCCCCTTTAACTTGTCTGTCTCCTCTCCACCTATCTTCTCCTCTATCCACCTCCCCCTCTCTCCCTATTTATTTTCAGAACCCTCTCCCCATCCCCCTTTTCTGATGAAGGGCCTAGGCCCGAAACATCCGCTTTTGTGCTCCTAAGATGCCGTTTGGCCTGCAGTGCTCATCCAGCTCCACACTTTATGATCGAACCAGCCCAGAGCATTCAAGAATCTCAACTGTTTCAGACTTTGAAGTTGTAACCTTTTAATGAGTTGGTTAAAAC
Source organism: Stegostoma tigrinum (assembly GCF_030684315.1). NCBI lineage: Eukaryota > Metazoa > Chordata > Chondrichthyes > Orectolobiformes > Stegostomatidae > Stegostoma > Stegostoma tigrinum. The sequence continues at coordinate 55,030,535 of NC_081367.1, forward strand.
AAAAATTTTTAAATCACTTAAAAGTTCTGACTAAAATGTTGAGAATGTCTATCGTAAACCCACAGTCCAAGGAATGAAAGTCCCATTTTCTGTCAGAATACTTGCAGCACTCTGCAGGAACTGCCTGTACACAACCTTTCCAGCTACTCGTCGACTTTAAAAAAGGTTTTGTTGAAATTGTGGCCAGATAATGAATTGTTTATTATTCAAATATCTTTGTGTACCAGTGCAGTCCTCAGCATCTGGTGCAAACAATGGTTAGTTTCTCTTACCAGATCTAGAACTTAGGCCCAAAGCAATAAGCTTTTAACTACGGAGTAAATTTCAGCAATAACATCATCTAAATGTAAAGTTTTGGTGGCATGAGCTAATTTTTAACCCAAATACTCAATAAACCAAAAGAAAAATGTTTTTAAAAACCTGTCAGTGGTATTCTATTTATTTTATAAAGTAAACATCCCGATAGTATACTGGGTTGTCACTGAAACTGCACACATCACCCATCTTGTGTATGTGTAACTTTTGCTTTAATTATTCACAGGATGTGGGCATCTCTGGCTAGGCCAGCATTTATTGTCCATCCCTAATTGCTCAGAGGGCAGTTAAGCGTCAAGCACATTACTGTGGCTCTGCAGTCAACTGTAAACCAGACCATATAAGGATGGCAGATTTTTTTTCTTATAGCACAGAATCAGACCTTTTGGTCCAAGTCATCCATGCTGACCAGGTTTCCCAAACTAAACTAGCCCCATTTGCCTGAGTTTGACCTATATCCTTCTAAACTTTTCCTATTCCTGTATCTGTCCTAATGTCATAGAACATAGAAAAGTACCGCACAGTACAGGCCCTTCGGCCCATGATGTTGTGCCGTGGAATAATCCTCATCCAAAAATAAAATAACCTAACCTACATTCCCCTCAATTCACTGCTGTCCATGTGCATGTCCAGCAGTCGCTTAAATGTCACTAATGACTCCGCTTCCACGACCTACCACTGGCAAACTATTCCATGCGCTCACAACTCTCTGGGTGAAGAACCTCCCTCTGACATCTCGTCTATACCTTCCTCCTAACACCTTTAAAACTATGACCCCTCGTGGCAGTCAGTCCTGCCCTGGGGAAAAGTCTCTGGCTATTGACTCTATCCATGCCTCTCATTACCTTGTACACCTCAACCAGGTCACCTCTCTCTTCCTCCTTCTCTCCAGAGAGAAAAGTCCGAGCTCAGTCAACCTCTCCTCGTAAGACAAGCCCTCCAGTCCAGGCAGCATCCTGGTAAACCTCCTTTGCACCCTCTCCAAAGCCTCCACATCTTTCCTTTAATAGGGTGACTTTCAAATGTTTAACTGTACCTGCTTCCACCACTTACTCTGGTAGTTCATTCCACCCTCTGTGAAAAAGCAGGCCCTTGGGTCTCTTTTAAAACTTTCCCCTCTCACCTTAAACTCATGCACTCAAGTTTCGAACTCCCATACCATTGGAGAAGGACCTTTTGTTATTGACCTTATCTAAGCTATGATGTTATAAACTTCTATTAGGTCATCCCTCAGCCTTGGGGGTTGGGGGGTGGATGCGGGGATGTAGTAAATGTCCCAGCGTATTCAACCTTTCATTATAAATCAAACCTTCCAATCTCTAACATCCTTTTAAGTCTGTTCTGAATCTCTTACAATTTACCAATATACTACCTTCAGCAGGGTAACCAAAACTGTACACAGTACTCCAAAAGTGGTCTCACCAATGTTGCAGCTGTACTGGGCATGACTTCCCGACTCATACTTGACTGACCAATGAAAGCAAGTGTGCCAAACGCTGCCTTGACCACCCTGTCTACCTATAATGCCACATTAAAGGACATTAGTTGACCAGATGGGGTTTTTACAACAACGGCTACATGGTGACATTTTAATTCCAGATTTCACCATTTGCTGTAATGGGGTTCTAAACCATGACCCCAGCACATTTGCGAGGGTTCTGGATTATTATATCCTTTATAATGTATTGCAATACTTTCTCAAGAACAGATTACTACTACCCTGCCATCAGCCAATGTGTATTAAAGTTGCAGTGTTATTGCAGGTCAGAGGGTAGAGGCAAAAGTAAGGCCTTTGTATATTGGAGCAGAAGTACAGTGTTCAGACCATTGGATATGTTCTGCCATCTGATTAGATCATAGCTGATTTGATAGTCCTCGGCTCCATTGTTCAGCCTTTTTTACGTGGCTTTTGATTCCCTTCCTGATTTAAAATTCATTTTATCTCAGCTTGAATATTTTTAATTACCCAGACTCTACAGAGCTCTATACTAAGGAATTCTACAGATTCAGCACCTGCTGAGAGAAGAAAATTCCGCCTCAGAGATAGTAAGAACTGCAGATGTTGGAGTCAGAGATAACACCGTGTGGAGCTGCAGGAGCACAGCAGGCCAGGCAGCATTTGAGGAGCAGGAAAGTTGACGTCAAAATTCCTCCTCATCTCTGTCTTAAATTGTTGACCTCTTATTCTGAGATTATGCCCTCTCGTTCTGAACTCCCCCACAAGACGAAACAGCCTCTTGACAAGCCCCTGAAGAATCATATGTATTTCAATTTGGCCAACTCTCATTCTGCTAGACTCCAGGCCCAACCTACTCCTCCTCCTCTCCTCACAGGAACCTCCCTTCATACCCAGGATAAACCTGGTGAACCTCCTCTGCCTCCAATGCCAGTACAGCTTTCTGTAGATAAAGGGACAAATACTGACATTTTTCTTGCTGTAGTCCAACTAGTGCCTTTTATAGATTTTGCAAGTTTTTTTTCTATTTAGTATACTATACACTTTGAACTAAAAGCCAACATTCAAAACACCACCATAACCACTCTCCCCTACATCAAAGACATTTCCGAAATGACTGCCAGACTACTCGGACCTCTTGGCATCAGAGTAGCCCACAAACCCACCAACACACTAAAACAGCAGCTAATGAACTTAAAAGACCCTGTACAGACAACAAATAAAACAAACGTCATCTACAAAATACCTTGCAAGAACTGTGACAAACACTACATTGGACAAACTGGCAGAAAGCCAGCCACCAGGATACATGAACATCAACTAGCCACAAAACGACATGACCCACTATCACTCATATCCTTACATATAGATAAAGAAGGACACCACTTTGATTGGGACAACACATCCATCCTAGGACAAGCCAAACAGAGACATGCACGAGAATTCCTAGAAGCATGGCATTCCAACCGGAACTCCATCAACAAACACGTTGACTTGGAACCAATCTACCATCCCCTGAGAAAAAGAACAGGAAATGACATCACCAACCCAAGGAAACCTAACCAGATAAATAGAAAGCGGGACATAACACCAGCGCTTCGTCGGAGGCTCACTGATGATGTTACCTAGAATGGTGACGAAATGTCTGAAAACTAACCTTCCAGCTCAGCGAGCAAACTCACATCCAGAACCTCAACCTGAGCTACAAATCTTCTCAAAACTCGCTATCCAACATTCTGTTTGTTTTCCTTTTTATCCTGCTGAACTTGGATGCTAGCTTTTGGTGATTTATGCATGATGATTCCTAAATACATCCTGTGTAGTATTTTTCAGTCTTTCTCTGTTTAAACAATGTTCAGATCCTCTATTCACTTGAAGCTGTCAATATCTTTTGCAGACAGTGTCGTCCTCACCAGTGTACCTGCCCACTTTAACCCAAAAAATTTTGTCATCCACAAAACTGGCAAAAGCACGTTCACTCCTCTCTGAGCCATTGACATGTATTGTAAATAAGTCTGGCCTCAGCATTCATTGATTGTGGCACTCTACCTGGTTGCCATCCTAAAAATGCACCCCCTTATCTCAACTCTTTTCTTCTATCAGTACAATCTTCTGTCCAAACTCTTATACTACCAGAAACACCACAGTCTCCTATCTCAGGTAGCCTTTTATGTGGGTCATTATCAGATTATTTTTGGAAATCTGAACATATTAATCTGCTAGTTCTCCTTTATCTATCTTGCTCATTACATCTTCAAAGAATTTAATAAACTTGGCATCTATGATTTCCCCTTCATGCTCACTTTGCTTGATTTCTAAATTCTCTGCTATTGCATTCTCTCTTTTTTTTTTGTCTCCTTTCCTGCTCAAATAAGGATTTTCAGTCAGCAGTTTTCCAATTCTGTGGAAATTTTCTGGAATGTAAAGATTTGTAGTGCATCCATTCTTTCTTGATACTTTCCTTAAAAATCCTAGGATGCAAGTCATTAGGCCCAGGAATGTAGTAGTTTTTCAACTTGTTGGTTTCTGTAGTACTTTGATTTCGCTGAGAAAATTAAATGCGATGTCTCCAAGACTGCAGACAACACAAAGCTGGATAGGAGGATGAACTGTGATGAAGACGCAGAGATGCTTCAATATGATTTAAACAAGTTGAATAAGTGAAGAAAAAAAACACAGTACAGGAACAGGCCCTTCGGCCCTCCAGGCTTGTGCTGATCATCATGCCCTTACTAAACTAAAAAACTAACCTTCTTCCTTTATTCGGTCTGTAGCCCTCTATTCCCTCCCTATTCACGTAACCATCCAGACGCCTCTTAAATGTCGCCAAAGTGCCTGCTTCCCACCTCTTCTGGCAGTGAGTTCTGGGCTCCTAAAACTTCCCTCACACATTTTCCTTAAATTTTCATCCTCTCACCTTGAACCTGTGCCCCGTTGTAATTGAAACTTCAACCCTCTGACTATCCACCCTATCTGTGCCTCTCAAATTTGTAGACCTCTATCAGGTCTCCTCTCAGCCACTGCCTTTACAATGAAAATAATCCTAGTCTTTTAACCTCTCCTCATAGCCAATGCCATTGAGACCAGGTAATGTCCTGGTGAACCTTCTCTGCTCTCTCCCCAGAGCTTCCTTCTGGTAGTGTGGCAACCAAAACTGCATATACTACTCTAAATGCAGCCTAACAAGAGTTTTATATAGTTGCAACATGGCTTGCCAACTCCTGTATTCCATGCAGTGGCTGATGAAGACACGCATGCCACATACCTTCTTAATCACCTTGGCCATGTTTAGACAACAGTGGACCTGCATACCCAGATATGTCTGGATATTAATTTTCCTAAGGGGTCTTCCATTTCTAGTATGATTTACAATAAATTAATCCTCCAAAATACTCCCATTTGTCTGGATTAAACTTCATCTGTCATTTTTGTGCCCAAGTCACCAACATATCTATATCCTTTGCTTATCAATTGTCTTTGTCCTACTTGAAAAATTTTAGTCAGATTGGTGAGACATGATAAAACTGAAAGACCCGTGGATGTAAATCATTAACAAAAACAGAAGTTGTCGGAAAAGCTCAGCAGGTCTAGCAGCACCTGTGAAGAAAAAAAATCAAAGTTAACATCTCAGAAACTGAGTTCTGAGGAAGGGTCACCGGATCTGAAATGTTAACTCTGATTTGATTTTCTTTTCTTCATAGATGCTACTAGAACGGCTAAGCTTTATTGGCAATTTATGTTTTTGTTACTGATTAGACATGACCTTTCCCCGTACAAAGCCACATCGGACTGTCACTAGTCCGTTTTCTTCCAAATGTGTAGATATCTTGTATCAGTGTCTTTTCCAAGAGCTTCCCCACCATTGACATCAGGCTCTCTGACCTGTAATTTCCTGGATAATCCCTGCTTACTTTCTTGAACAAGGGAACAACATCAGCTAATCTCCTGCCCTCTGGAACCTTGCCTGCAGTCAGAGAATGTGAAGATATCTGCTAATACCCCAGTTATTTCTTCCTTTGCCGCTCGCAGAAATCTGGGATAGATTCCATCTGGCCCTGGGGACTTGTCTACCTTAATGCAGTTTAGGATACCCAAAGCTTCCTCCTTCAATATACTGATGTTCTCTTGAGTATCCACACACTCATCCCTGACCTCAATGTCAATGATGCCTACCGATATAAAGTACCCATTAAGGATGTCTCCCACTTCCTGTGGCTGCATGCATAACTCCCCTCCTTTGTTCTTGTGGGTCTACTGTTTCCTTTGCTACACTCTTTCTTCCATTATATCCATAAAAGCCTTAATTCACATGCCAAGCATTTGCAGTGTCATGTGGATAAATGTGAGGTTGTCCACTTTGGTAGCAAAATCAGGTAGATTATTATCTGAATGATAGATTGGCAAAGAGGGAGGTGCAACAGTACCCAGATATCTTTGTATACCAGTTGCTGAAAGTAGGCATGCAGTTGCAGTAGGCAGCAAAGCAGGCAAATGATGTGTTGCCTTCATAGCAGGACGATTAGAGTGCATGAGCAGGATTGTCTTGCTGCATTTGTAAAGGGTCTTGGTGAGACCATACTTGGAGTACTTGTTGCAGTTTCGTTTTGCTTATCTATGGAAAGATTCTCTGGCTATGGAGGAAGTACACCAAAGGTTTACCAGACTGATTTCTGAGATGTCAGGACAAATGTAAGGAGACTGAACTACGTAGGACTGTAATTTACTGGCAGTTGGAAAAATAAGGGGGAAACCTCATAAGAAACCCTTGAAATTCTAACAGGACCAAACAGGATAAATGCTGAAAAAGATGTTCTCAATGACTGGGAGTCCACAATCAAGGGTTTCAGTCTAAGGATACAGTGTAAGCCATTTAGGAATGAGATGAACAATTACTTTGCAGGGAGAGTGAGGAGTGATGATTCTGTCCCACAGAAAGTTGTTGAGGTGAAATATTAAATGTTTAAGAAGGAGCTAGTTATAGTTCTTAGGGTTAAAGGGATCAAAGTGTATAGTGTGAAAGCAAGAACAGGGAGGGCACTGAGTTCAGTAACTAGTCATGATCATATGGAATGGTGGTGCAGGCTTGAAAGGCCAGTTGGCTTATTCCTCCTATTTTTCTATATTTCTTTCTTCTTTTTTTCCCCCCCCATTTTGTCACTTGATTATTTAGCGTTTTTTGGAAATCTGTTAGTGCCTGCTTCTGATATAAATTACTTGTTCAACTCCTGCCATTTCCTGAGTTCCCCATTATTATTTTGCCAGCCTCATTCTGCTGGGGTTAACTTCATGTTGTATTTTTAAATAAGCTTTTCGAGTCCATCTTCATATCCTTATTGTCTGTATTGTTATATTGTAAGGTAGTCTTGATGGAATTGTGCAAAACTCTGGTTATATCATTGGGAGTACTCTGCATTTGTATCTGAGGAAGGATATGTTTGGCATTGAAGGCGTTTAACGAATATTCTGTTGATTTTTCATAGGGTGATTATATTGTCTTGTGAGGAAAGATTAAGCTGATTGGGTCCCTTCCTTGTAAAGCTTGGTGAGATCACGTCTCATTCTTTGCCGTAAAAATTTCTGAGAGCGCTTTATAGGACAGATGCTAGAGACAGGGAGCGTAGGTGCAGGATAGAAATGGCCATTTTGGATGGAGTTGAGGAGAAACTTCATTGGATGGTCGCTAATCTTTGGAAATCTCTATGCCAGAGTACCTAGCCATTGAATCCCACTTCCCATTTACAGTACACTTGCCACACCCAAATAAAAGTAAACATTCTACTTGAATTCAGAGTTAAAGGCTTCATTCCACGAACAAGATTTAGAATGAATCGACTAGCAGACATCCCAATCCTCCACTTTTTATAAAATTATTTTTATTTGTAAATGATTGAACTTAACAAACGTCACCTGGTCATTATGATCAGAGGGCTTTAATACAAATTTCTGATTTGTAGTAGACCTTTTAGTTTTATTCTATAAATTGAAGTGTGCATTTTGCACTGGTGTTAATGGTAGGCGTAAATTAAAAATGAGATGCACCTGAAGTTCTGCTTAGGCATTTCACCGCCTTTAGAATTCAACATTGATATCAGCAATTTCAGGCTATGAACTTTGAACTTTATTTTCATTGCTCCTTTTTTTCCTCCCCATCCCCATCAGCCTAGTGTCTTTTTGCATGAGTGTGCATACAGCAGAGCTGACCTATTTTCTGTAATAAACACCAACATTTAATCAAAATATTTTTTCCTCATAACATTAGCACTTGATTTGTGCTTTGTCCTGTACAAATATACCATCTGTTACACCTCCTTGCCTCCCCCTCCATTTCCCCCCTCACACTTGCACTCACCCCCTACTACCCCAGTTTTTATCAGTATAAAACTCAGCACTTTTTCATACCCACTCAGTCCCAAAGAATGGCCATAATGGACTTAATCTTAGCTCTGTTTTCCCCCGTACTACCTGACCTCCTGAATTTCTCTAACACTTTTTTTGTTTGTCCAGGCGCATCCTACCCAAATTTATTATTATGAAGATAGAGAAATGTTTATATTAACAGGGCTTCTTTTCTGCACTAAAATCCTCAACTGTCTTAGCAAATCCTGATAAATAAGGGGTTTTAAAGTAGTGACACTTCTCCAGAATCTCTGTCAGCCAATTTGCTACACTCCACGTGATAACAACAAGTTTCTAAATAGAGTTAGGGTGGCATTTGGCCACAGTCATGAGTGTATAAGGTGTATTGAAGGAGGCTGAGCATGTAGCCTTGTGGGCCGCAGGATACTGCACCGGCTACGTGTGCTGACACAGTTCCAACAATACTACTATGGACTTGTGCTCCAGAACTTGCCACTCCTCTAGCCAAGCTGTTCCAGTACGGTTACAACACTGGCATCTACCCGACGATGTGGAAAATTGCTCGAGTATGTCGTGTATTAAAAAAAAAAGCAGGACAAATCCAACCTGGCTAAGTACTGCCCCATCAGTCTACTATTGATCATCAGTAAAGTGATGGAAGGTGTCATCATCAGTGCTGTCAAGCAGCACCTGCTCAGTGAAGCCCAGTTTGGATTCAACCAGGGCTACTCTGCTCATGACCTCATTACAGCCTTGGTTCAAACATGGATAAAAATGCTGAATTCCAGAGGGCTGAGAGTGACAGCCTTTGACATCAAGGCCACATTTGACTGAGTGTGGCATCAAGGAGTCCTAACAAAACTGGAGGACGTAGTTTCACAGAGTGATCAGTCATTTCGAATGGCTCAGTTGAGGTGGCACGCTGGCTCAGTGGTTAGCACTGCTGCCTCACAGTGCCAGGGACCCGCGCTTGATTCCAGCCTCGGGCGACTGTCTCTGTGGAGTTTGCACATTCTTCCCTGTGTCTGCGTGGGTTTCCTCTGGGTGCTCCAGTTACCTCCCACAGTCCAAAAAAGTGCAGTCTAGGTGTATCGGCTATGCTAAATTGCCCATAGTGCCCAGGGTGTTTCGGTTAGGTGGGTTAGACGGGGGAATGGGTTAGGGTGGGATGCTCCTCAGAGGGCTGATGTGGACTTGTTGAGCCAGATGGCCTGTTTCCACACTGTAAGGTTTCTCTGCTTTATTTATTTGAATGGGTAGTGGGCAGATTCTCCAATGGTTAGAGTCATACCTGATACATAGGAAGTTGGCTGTGTTTGCGGGAGTTCCGAAACCTCAACTCCAGACATCTCTGTAGGAGTTGCTCAGGATCGTGGCCTAGGCCCAACCATGTTCAGCTGCTTCCTCAATGACCTTCCCTTCATAATAAGTCAGAATTGGGGGACATTTGCCAATGATGACACAATGTTCAGCACCATTTACAATTCCTCAGACATTGAAGCAGTCCGTGTTCGAATGCAACAAGATCTGGACAACATCCAGGCTTGGGCTGACAACATCCAGGCTTGGGCTGACAAGTCGCAAATAAAATTGGCACCACACAAATGCTGGGCAGTGACCATTGCCAATAAGAGACAATCTAACCCACTGCCCCTTGACATTTGATGGTATTACTATCACCAAGTCACCACTGTCAACATCCTGGGGATTATCATTGACGAGAAACTCAACTGGACTCATCACATAAACACAGTGGCTACAACAGCAGGTCAGAAGTTAATAATTCTACAGTGAGAAATTGACTGCCTGACTCCCCAAAGCCTGCCTGCCTCTACAAGGCACAAATCAGGAGTGTGTGGAATGCCGTTCACTTACCTGGATGAGTACAGCTCCAACAACACTCAAGAAGGTTGACAACAATCAAGAACAAAACAGCCTGCTTGATTGGCACCACCCACAAGCTTTGTATCTCCCCACTACAGATGCTGAATAGGAGTAGTGAGTACTATCTATAAGATGTACTACAAAAATTCACCAAAGATCATCCGATAAGACCTTCTCACCCATGACCACTTCCATCTAGAAGGACAAGGGCAGCAGGTACTTGGGAACACCACCACCTGCAAGTTCCCCTCTAAGCCACTCACTGTCCTGACATGGAAATATATCACAGTTCCTTCACTGCCGCTGGGTCATATTCCTAGAATTTTCTTCCTGATGGCATTGTGGGTTGACCCACAGACGCGGGGAGAAGATGCAAACTCCACGTCAACAGTTGCCTGAGGGTGGAATCAAACCATTGACCTGGCATTGAGGCAGCAGTGCTAACCACTGAGCTATATATCCTATTGTATTTAGGTTTTCACAGCATTGTTGGTAGATAAATCACAGAATTGTTACGGCATGGAAGGAGGCCATTCAGCCCCTTGTGGGGTGAGGGGACGAGCTGGGCTGGTTTTGGGATGCAGTGGAGGCTTGGGGACCGCTTTGCAGAACACCTCTGTTCAGTTCACAATAAACAACTGCACCTCCCAGTCATGAACCATTTTAACTCCCCCTCCCATTCCTTAGATGACATGTCCATCCTGGGCCTCCTGCAGTGCCATAATGATGCTACCCGAAGGTTGCAGGAATAGCAATTCATATTCCGCTTGGGAACCCTGCAGCCCAATGGTGTCAATGTGGGCTTTACAAGCTTCAAAATCTCCCCCCCACCCCCCCCACTGCATCCCAAAACCAGTCCAGCTCATCCCCGCCTCCCTAACCTGTTCTTCCTCTCCCCTATCCCCTCCTCCCACATCAAGCCGCACCTCCATTTCCCACCTACTAACCTCATCCCGCCTCCTTGACCTGTCCGTCCTCCCTGGACTGACCTATCTCCCTCCCCACCTATACTGTCCTCTCCACCTATTATCTTTTCTCTCCATCTTCGGTCCACCTCCCCCTGTCTCCCTATTTATTTCAGAATCCTCTCCCCATCCCCCTCTCTGAAGAGTCTAGGCCCGAAACGTCAACTTTTGTGCTCCTAAGATGCTGCTTGGCCTGCTGTGTTCATCCAGCTTCACACTTTGTTATCTCGGATTCTCCAGCATCTGCAGTTCCCATTATCTCTGATGATGATGAATGGGGTTACGCCTTCATTGTCTCTACAGCCTTTGAGTAAATCAGGATAGTGGTTGTATCATTGGGAGAACAAGATTATGATCGCTGCTGACACTGCCTTGACCGCCCAAAATTCTGCCCTCAGGAGCATCATTCAAAGATTTTTCTATCACAGTACCAAAGCCAAGCACCAATTGAATTAGGTGGTATTAGAAACTTGAAGATGTATGTCGATGGTGGTGAATGTTTCTGAGGTGTTTGAAGCAGAAGTACAGCTCAAAGCTTAAAGAAGGCATGTTCATAATGAAGTAGTTTTGGGAGATGTTAACAGGTGCCACAATTACAAATTGTTCTACTGGCAATTGGCCTTCAACACCCTCAGCCGCCATCTTTTGCGCTATTATGACTCATATCAGTGAAGAGATCCCCTGATCTCCTTTGATAAGCTTGCAAGGACTAATTAGTTGCTCACATACTGTCTTGGTATCAAGGGCAGTCACTCTGCCCTCTTGAGTTCAACTCTTTTGTCCATATTTGGACCGAGGCTGTTATGAGGTCAGGAGCTGAGTATACTTGGCTGAACCCAAATTCCATATTAGGTAGTAATTTTGTGCAAATGATACTTGACAGTATTGTTGCTTGCCTCTTCACTTACTTTGTTGATGATAACTTGACTAATGGGGGTAATATTTGGCTGGCTTGTATTTTTTTTAGTGTACAGGCATGCCTGTGCCATTTTTGGCAGTGCCAGGCATATGGCACTTGTAGCTGTACCTGAACGACTTGGGTAGGATGTGACTAGTTCTGGAGCACAAGTCTTCAGTACAACTGCTGCCCTGTTGTTAGTGCTGATAGGCTTTGCTGTATCGACTGGCTTTCAGCCAATTCATGATGGCACATGGAGTCAATCGAATTGATTGAAAATTTACATCTGTGATGCTGGGATCTCGGAAGAAGGTAGTAGTCCTTTTATCATGGAGCATTTCTGGCCGACGACTATAAATGTTTTATCCTTGTGATTTACATTCATGTATTAGGACCTTGAGGATAGAACATTTCTGGTCATAAGGTACAATAGGTAATAGTAAAAGTGAAGAAGTATTCTGATTAAACCGGAAAAGAGAAATAATCAGCAAGTGAATAAAGCATCAGTGCTGAAGTACAAGTTATCCAGCCCAAATAGGAGTTCTGTATACGAATGCATGAAATCTAAGGAATAAATTAAATCCAAAAAACACAGAAACTTAAATACATGTTCAAGAGCAGCTTCTTTCCTGCTCTTATTAGACTGCTAAATGCATTTCTCTAATCTTAAATCTAATATTGATCTTGCTTTTGTGCATCTCCTGTGCAGCTGTAACCTTGTGCTTTGCTCTGTCTGAATACCCCATGATTTGTTTGTCCTTATCTGTTATGATTTGCTTGTACTGCACACAAAACAAAACTTTTCACTGTACTTATATGTGACAATAATAAATCAAATCAAATAAATGAGCTGCTGGCACAAATTAAAATTACATTGTAATGTAGTAGCCATTATTGAGTTGGTTGTAAGGTTGGGGTTAAATAAGCCACGTTTTAAGATTGTGAAGTTGACTCTGCTGTCTGCACATTGCTGCCAGGTCTGCTGAGTTTCTTCATATGTTTTTGTTTTAGATTTCCAACATTCACAGTTCAGTCTTTTAAATCTGGTTTACAGGTCAGACAAGAAAAATGGCAGATTGGGGTGGACTACCATTACTGATTAGAAACAGAAAGAAACAGAATTACTTTGGGGGATGATTATAGTGAGTGGAAAACATTCAGTGGAGACCATACGGGTGTAACTGAAGAGCAGTATAGGATCTAAAACTGTAGTAGGTGTTGTGTACCAAAATTAGGCAAGTGCGTAATAAAGTGCAAATACTGTTAATGGGGGATTTTAACTTTTGCATAGATTGGGAGAAACAGACAAGCACTTGTTAGAAAGTTAGTAAATTTTGGACCGTGTCTGGGACAGTTTCCTACAGCAGTATGTCTAGGATGCAATAAGGAGACACCAGTACTGGATTTAGTAATGAACAATGAATTGGATTTAATTAATAAATGCTCATGTACAATTAGGTTATCAAATAGTGACCATGAGATCAAGTTCAATGTAACACTTGGAAGCAAAAAGTGTGAATCAGCTACTATGGTTTTACATTTGAAGACAGGATCAGCAGTTGGCCACTCAACTCCTCTGACCTGCTCCTCCATTCAGTATGACCATGGCTGTTCATCAAGCACGGTGCTCTAGTCCTGTCTTTCCCCATATCCCTTGATCCCTTTAGCCACAAAATCTGCCACCTTTTTGAAAACACATTTGTCCTTAACCAATTTATGGTTGTGAATTCCACAGCTCATTTCTCTTTGGGTGAAGAAATCTCTCCTTATCTCCAGTCCTAAAAGGCATATCTTCTTTCCTTAAATTATGACACCTGGTTTTGGGCCCTTCAGTTCCTCTGCACCCCTGGCCCCACAATAACACACGACCACCATCAAATCATTGTGAACATGGTTTATGTATCTAACCTGTTTAGTCACGTTAGAATTTTATAGGTTTTCTATGGGAGATAGAAGACATTGAATAATTACTTTATTTCGGTATTTACAGTAGAAGAATGGGTAATTTACCAGAAGTTCTGAGAAAACTAATAGTGGATTAGAACAGGGTCTGAACAAAATTTAACTTAAGTGAAATATCGGTAATGAGAAAATTCCTAGGACCTGACTCTTTCCATCTGAGGATGTTAAAGGAGGTAGGGGAGCATATTGTAGATGTAGTAACTATAATCTTTAAGTACAAGAATTGTCCATTTGGATTGGAAAATTGTGCGGGAGACAACGGGTTAGTGGTATTATCACTGAGCTATTAATCCTGAGACACAGGTAATGTTCTGGAGATCTGGGTTTGAATCCTGTCACAGCAGGTGGTAGGATTTGAATTCAGTTAAGAAAAGCTGGAATTAAGAGTCTAATGATGACCATGAATCATTAATTGATTGTCTGAAAAACCTACCTGGTTCACTGATGCCCTTTTAGGGAAGTAAACTGCTATCCCTACTTGGCCTGATCTGCATGTAATACCCCACACACAGCAATATGGCTATTCGTAACTGTCCTTCAGGCATTTAGGAATGGGCAATAAATGCTGGTCTGGCCAATTACATCCAGATCCCGTGAATGAATAAAACCAAGATGGGTGCAAGAGGAAAACCAGGGAATTATAAACCCGTTGGCCTGTGTGTGGAGGGGAAGTTATTGGAGTCTCTGATCAAGGATGGGATTATTGAACATTTGGAATTTTTTTAGTTAATCAGGAAGAATCAGCATGGATTTGCGACAGGTCATGCCTAATGAATTGAACTTTATTGAAGAGCTGACTAAGGTAATGGACAGGGGAATATCTACAGATGTTAACATAGACTTCCAGAAAGCATTTGATAAGACCCTACATTAGAGACCAGTTAACTAAAGTAGGAGCCCACAGTATTTGGAGCAAACCATTGACATGGCTAGAAAATTAGTCGAGTGGTAGGTGACAGAGAGTAGGGACAAGGTTCTTGAGTAGACTTTAACTCAGGTTGTGAATGCTGTGGTTGGTTTGCTTGCTGAGCTGGTTTATTAGTTTGTAGACATTTCATTACCCTGCTGGGTAACGTCATCAGTGCAGCCTCCGATGAGGCGTTGTTCTGTTTTCCTTTGGAAGTTCCTGTTTTTGTCTCTGTTTGACCTGTCCTAGAATCGTGATGTTGTCCTAATTGAACTGGTGGTTCTCCTTATCTGTGTGAATGGAGATGAGTGAGTACTGGTCATGTCTTTTTGTTGCTAGTTGATGTGGCCAGTTTCCTTCCTGTCTGTCCAATGTAATGTTTAAGTCTTTGCTTGGGATCTTGTATATCACGTTGGTTCCGTCCATAGTGGGTAAGGGGTCTTTGGTTTGAGTTAGCAATTGGCATAGGGTTGACATAGGTTTGTGTGCCACTCTGACGCCTGACAGTCGTAGGAGTCTTGTCGTCAGTATGGGTATGTTCTTGATGTATGTAAGGCTGGTAAGAGTAGGGAACCCTGGATGAAAAGACATTGAGGTGCTGGTTAAAAATAAGGTATTATATATTAGGTGTAGACAACTGGGATCAAGTGAATCTTGAGAGGTTTGGATACAGTTGACTAGTTTAGTTTAGGATTATGTATGTTTGGCATGGACTGGTTGGAGCAAAGAGTCTGTTTCGGTGCTGTATGATGCAATGACTATGGTTACATGAATGTGTTAGGGCGTACTGTATCTTCCTGTTATTGTTTGTGCGATAGGCATCGTCGGACCCAACTGTTTGGGTATCTGTTTTCCTTAAATACCTGATAGAGAGATTCTTCATTTTGGCATAGTTTCGGGTTGCTGCAGTGTTGTTGCTTGTTTAAATTGTATTTTTACGCAACTCCATTTGTGGGTGTTGGGGTGGTTGCAGTTGAAATTCTGGACTTGCTCCGTGTGTGACCTTTCTGTGCACCATTATCAGAAGTTCCCCATTGGCCCTGCATTCTACCATGATATCCAGGAATAGAAGCTCTTTGTTCTTTTCTTCCCTGATGAATTTGATGCCGGTGAGAGTGTTCTTTGCAAGTTGGTGTGTCTCCTCTAGTTTCGTCTGTTTACATGAACGACACTTTTGCCATCAGCGGATTCATATTTTAGGTTGGATCTGTGGAAGGACTGTACTTTCAAGTCTGTGCATCACTGCTTCTGCTATTATCTGGAAATAGGTGACCCTGTTGATATCCTGCAGATTTGGCCATTAAAGGTAAAGTGGACCATTGGGCATCAGAATGGCATACAAACTTAGTCAAACCTAGGCCAACTTCTAACTTGAACCAAAGACCCCTCACCCACTGCAAGCTAATGAACCAGCTCAGTGAGGGAACCAACCGCATAATGGTATCTAGTTAAATCAGCAGAATGTGACCAGTGGTGTCCTACGACGATCAGAGTTAGGTCCTCCATTATTCACATTACTTATTAACAACTTGAGTAGTGACATAGAAAGTTTTCTGATGATACAAAGTTAGGCAGCATAGATGATAGCAGCATAAAATTACAAGGGGATATTGATAAATTAAGTGAATGTGCAAAACTGTGGCAGATGAAGCTCAACATAAAGTGTAGACCAAGAAAAGATAGGTTGAGGGCACTTTCTGGATTGTACGAAGTTAAACACAGTGGATGTCTAAAGAGATCAGGTGTAGAGATCTTTAAAGTGTCATGAAGAGGTGCAGATAACAATGACAGAATCCGTAAAATGTGGAAGCAGGCCATTTGATCCGTCGTGACCACACCTCCGAAGAACATCCCACCCAGCCTCACTGGCGGCCCCCCACAACCCTGTCCTGTAATCCTGCATTTCCCATGGCTAATCCACCTAGCCTGCACATTCCTGGACTCTGGGCAATTTGGCATGGCCAGTCCTCCTAACCTGCGCATCTTTGGACTATGGGAGGAAAATGGACCACTTGGAGGAAAGCCACGCAGAGGATGTGCAAACTCCACACAGACAGTTGACTGAGCGTAGGATTGAGTCAAGGTCCCTGGTGCTGTGAGTCAGTAATGCTAACCGCTGAGCCTCCATGACACCCCACCATGAAAGCTAATAGAATGCTGGCCTTTATATCTAGAGGACTAGAGTACAGGAATGCAGAGGTTGTGCTGCAGCTGTGCAAAATCCTGGTTAGACCCAATGTAGAGCACCGACAGCACTTGTGGAAGAATATAGTGGCCTTGGATAGAGCACACATTGGTTTACAGGAATGATATTTGAAGACTATATAAGTTAGACCTGTTCCTCTAGAATTTAGAGGTTTAAGAGGTGATCAGATTGAAATCTTCAAGCCATCAACAGGGACGGACAAGGCAGATTTTAAAAAAAACTATTTACACTGGTTGGGGATTCTAGGATTAGGGGCATAGTCTGAGAATTAGGCCCAGACCATTCAGGAGAGATATTATGAAGCACTCATACACACAAACGGTGGTAGATATTTGAAACTACCTTCCACACATGGCCGAAGATGCTGGATTTGTTGTTAATTTGAAATCAGGTTTTTTTTTGTCAAGCAAATGTATTAAGGGAAATGAGCCAAAGGCAGATATAGAGTTTGGCCACAGATCAGTAATGATCTCATTTGAGTGGTGGAGTTGGATCATGGGACTGCATAGCCTATTCCTGTTCCTGTTCTTATATGTTTTTTACTTGTCTACCACTATTCACAGCTGGACCTGGCAGGAGGGCAGATTGATGATCCATTGGTTGTGAGATCACTTTGACTTGCATGCTGCTTCCATTGGGTACTTAATGGAATCCTACCAAACAGCCTGGATGATGAAGGTGATCATTGCTTCCCCTCTATGGATGAGCAAGATGGCCTTAATCTTACTCAATGTAGTGCTGCGTTAGTGCTCACTAGCGAATGTGCCATTTCTTAGATGAGGCATAAACCGAGAGTTGTTAAACAACTCTCAATTTGATTTGATTTATTACTGTCACATTTACTTGGGTACTGTGAAAAGTTCTGTTTTGTATGCAGTACAGGCAGGTCATATCACACAAAGTACATTAAAGTAATAGAACAGCAAAGAATACAATGTTATGGCTGCAGAGAGCAACATTAAATTTAAAATTTGAGTTGTCCTTTCAAAAGTCTAATAATAACAGGGAAGAAACCGTTCTTGAATCTATTCATGTATGTCTACAAATTTAAGAATCTTCTGCCCAATGGAAGAGAGTATAAATGGGATAGGAAGGGTCTTTGATTATGCTTGTTTTCCTGAGGCAGTGGGAAGTGTAGATGGATTCAGTGGATTGAAGGCTAGTTTTCACCATGGACTGGGTTATATTCGTGATTCTGTGTAGTTTCTTCCAGTCTTGGGAAGAGTAGCTGCCAGATCACACAGTGATGCATTCAGATAGGATGCTTTCAATGGTGCATCTACAAAAATTGGTAAGTGTCTTTGTGGACATGCTGAATGTCCTTAACCTCCTGAGGAAGTAGAGATGCTATGTTTTCTTGACCATTGTGGGTAGACCAGGACAGAGTGTTGGTGGCCATTACTCCCAAGAGCTTGCCGCTGTTAACCATCTCCACTTCAGCATCATTGATGCAGACAAGGATGTGTCCTCCACTTTGCTTCCTAAAGTCATTGACCAGCTCCTTCAGTTTGTTGATGTTGATGGAAAGATTGTTGTCTTTACACCATGCCGTCCAGCACTCATTCTTTTTCATGTTCTGTCTCGTTGCTGTTTGAGATACACCCTACAATGGTGGGGTGATCAGCAAACTTGTAAATGGAGTTGAATTGGAATTTAGCCACGCAGTCATGTGTATGCGTGCATGTGAGTAAGGAGTATAGTAGAGGACTGAGTACGCAGCCTTGCAGGGTTCCTGTGTAGAGGATTATGGTGGAGGTGATGTCATTACCTATTCTTACTAATTGTGGTCTATGCATCAAGGATCCAGTTAGAGTGCGGAACAGAGATCTAGGTCCTGGAGTTGAGATTAGTTTGGAATTAATGTGTTGAAGGTAGAACTGTAATCGATAAGTAGGAGCCTGATGTAGGTATCTTTGTTATCCAAACATTCCAGGGATGATCGTCGGCCCAGCGAGATGGTGTCTGCTGTGGACCTGTTGCGCCAGTGGGTGATTTGCAAAGGATCAAGGTAATTTGGTAGGCTGGAACTGATGTGGGCCATGATTAATCACTCAAAGCACTTCATGATTATGGAGGTCAGAGCTACAAGATGGTAGTCATTGAGGCACGCTGCATGATTTTTCTTTGGCATCACTATGATAGCGGTTGCCTTGAAGTAGGACTTCAGCTTTACCTTTGTAAAACATGGTCTTTCTGCTTATATAAACACATCTCTGGAGGGATCTGCACTTGCTTCATTCCGTGAGATGAGTTGTGCATATGGATAAACAGAAAATATTGAAAACAATGCCTGGTTTATTATTGTAATATGTAAAATGGCACTTCTTTTTTTTAAAAAAAAACTCTTTAATCATGTGACCGGTAGTATAAGGAAAAAAGAAATCACTGCTTCATTTTACCAATTATGCCCCTTTTTCAACTGATTGTCATCACTGTTCACTGCTATATGTTGCATAGTTTTCAGACTGGCTGGGTCTGTGTTGTCTGTGGGTAGGCTCAGTTGGTGCCATATGCACCAAGCTCCAATCAGTGGCTGCAGCAAAAAATAAAGCAGCTTACAACTTGCACAGCTGCTAACAACTTTCAGAGGCTGCAGCTGACGGTGACCGAGACCACTCAAATAAGATGGACCAGCTAGGCACTGCATCTTCAAACACTATTAGAAGGTATAGTATGATGTGTGAGAGAGAGAGAGAGAGAGAGAGAGAACAAGAGTAAGGCAGTCAGGAGTTCTGAGGAAGATAAAAGTTGATTTGTATTCTAGCAGTTATTTTAGAACTATTTGGTAATGTTACGCATTCAAGGATGCAGTAGAAGTGTCCACTGAAAGATAATCAATAATATGTAAGACTTTAGGGAGATTTTATAAGTGGAAATTACTAAATCCCTGCATTGGAAATAATGTGTATTAGAACTGTGTTTAAAAGCTGCTCCTTAAAGTTTCTTGAACAAATTGCTGATAACAAGTGAGGATGAAGTAAAGTTAACCAGACCTCAGGGATTAAGTTAACCAAACCTCCGTTCTGAGCTTTCCAGAGTAATCTGGGGGATGTGGAGAGTGGTGACTCGGCTATATTTTCATGTGTTAATTTGGATGAAGGTTTATGTGGCTTTTTAAAAATATTTTGACACACAAGTACAGTTTGAGGCTAGTGTGATGTACATGGACTAGTTGATGGGGTGAGGGGGATACAGAACGGTGGTCAGCGTTGGGTGAGGAGGTACGTTTGTGTGTGTTGGAATTGGAGGTGGGGAAGGTAGAGACCCGGCTGGACTGAGTGGGCACATATAAGGATGCATGATGGCATGTGGTTAGTTCTGGGGCTTGTGTGGCCAGTGGTTTTGTTAGTAAGAGGAGTAGGGAGTGTGTTGCCAGTGTGAAGTGTGGGCCATCAAGGCTAAGGCTGGGCATAGTGGGCATGGCGCTAGAGTGATAGGGAGGTTAGGTGTGGAGTGAGGGGATTTTGTGGGGCTGGTATGATACAGATGTCTTGTGAGGCCACTGAAATGGGGCAAGTTAGGCACGGACATGATGCTGATGGGTTTTCTTGCCTGGTGTGAAAAATGGATGGGGAAGCAGGAGGTTGGTGTGATGAGGAAAGTTGGTTGGAGAGAGGGCTGTGGCTGGTATGTTGGAATGGGGGGGTGAGGGGGGTAGTTGACACAAAATGGCCCAGTGTGAGGTGTAGGTTGCTGAAAAAATGCTAGAATATCAGAGAAATCCTCTATTTTAATTCTTTTAAAGCAATCTAATATAAATATAGAATTTTGTTTATAAATAGACACTGAAAGCAGTTCTATAAAGATGGTGTTTATCAGTATAAGTATACTGAGCTTATACTCGTAGATTAGCTGAGGCATTTTGAGTGGAAGGAGTCCCCTGAGCTCAGTGAGATGAGTTTTTGTTTTGCACTGTACTCTTTATTGTGAATCCATGTTCATTTGCCTTTTTAAACTTCTTAATTGAACAATACATAAACTTAATACATAAACTGGCACAGAGACATGGAAAATATCCCCACTATCCCTTTCTTTAAAAGTTTTACGAAATATTTAAACTTTTCCTGCTTTTCTTTTCTCTTTGGCTTAATTAAGTGTGGTTTGTATCACCAAGTGTTAAAACTATATCTAGTGGAATATTGTTCTTTTTAGCCTGACACAGGCTTTAAAGCGCTTATGAATATAGAGAATTTGGATCTATAAGCTTGAAATTAATAAAGGATCCAATTTACACTTCAGGTATTCAGAAATCATTTAGAAAAATTTAGTTAATTATGTATGAAATGGGCGTAATGCATTCCGAAGTAGGTTTGAGAGCCAGGAAATAAGAGCTATGTGAACATTTTGTACATACGTTGGTATGCATCAGAGGGTTAGGTTACATGAAAGGGAAGATGTGGGTAGGACTGTGGAGAGTAAGGGAAATTCCAGAGCACAGTGGAGGGGCACATTCCTTCCAGAATAGTGCCCGGCGTTTCGATTGACAAATGTAGTGAATGCTCTGGCGTGACCCTGGGACATCACAACAATGAATTGTGGGCTAGGGTGGGGAAGGAACGCTAAAAGCAGAGTTCTCTCATTAACATTGCATCGTGACAGGCTAGGGATTTGTGAGAATTTATTCCCCCCCCTGGCTGTTGTGCAAGTATTAATTCCAGTGGGGTGCAGTTCCATGGGGATCAACTCGCAGCCTGAAGTGCTGTCTCCCAGGGATTAACTTCCAGTTGCATGTCAAATCCCCACTGGGGGCTTGTTCCACAGGGATCAGGTGCTTTCACTAAATGTCATAGTATTTTCCAAGTAGCCGTTACTTAGAATTGTGAATGCCCTATACTTGAATGTTTAACTGCAATGGGAAGAGAAATTATCGGTGCACAGGGTGCATTTGCCATCTTAATGAGTACGGATTGGTGAATCCTTCTCAATAGCATGAACATTGCTGACTTCTCCTTTCCTAACATAGGGGCATGGAAGACTATTATAATTAATTTCCTTAATCCAGCCCTGACCCAACTGCGGCAGACTCATTTTCAGGTTTACACCTGGGAAGATTTAGTGACCTGCTGAGCTATTGTGGAATACATAAATTTTGAGGAAAAAACCCATGAAGGCATTTCATAAATGCATCCCTAAGAACATTTGTAAGGAAAGCAGAGCTGAATTGATAAATTAGGTTAAGTGATAGGTCAATGAGATGCCGTGGCATACATTTTAAGGTGATACTTCAGAATATATGGAATAGATACATTTCAACAAATAAGGAAAGGAAAGCTATTATAAGAGAATATGAACTAGCCATGTTTAATTTGTCTTATTGTTGAAGTATTGTTTTTAGAAATTTTATTTAAAGTGAAGAAGACTCTGTCATAGCGAAAGTTAATCTGATTTGGGTTAATTAATTATGTAAATAACTAAATTCAGAGGGAGAAACAGGTGGTAATGAGTGTGGAGTAGGATGTGTGAATAGGTACAGACATTTCTGTTATGTGTATTTCATTAATGTGAATTGGCTGTAACGTGATTTGAGTAGCGGATACTGTTTGGATGACACAAACTTTCTGCTGTGCAGACATATTGATTTCTCTGTAACAATTTTCATGTAATGTGATTTTCTGTGGCACGAGGTCACAGAAGAATGCAACTATCGTGTTAAAGGAGAACTACCTGTAGGCAATATGTCCGTCCACAAGGGAAAGTTTTCACCAGCAAGCTCAGAGCTGAATCGATTACTGGGTGCTGAGTAGAGTTAGGAGCTATGAATTTATTATGTTTCATTTTCCGAATGAGTCTGGAATGAGTGAAGATTGGCCTCTGATCTGTAGCCTGCTCCTTCTCCAAACGTCTGTTAGAAGTTTTGCAAAATCAAACAAATTATAAAGAACATTTTTCAAAACACTGGTTCACTCTCAGCTAGAGCATCATGTCCATTCAGTATTCCCACATTTGGAAGATTTTTAGAAAGGGTGCGGATAAGTTTGAGATAATTATTGAGGAACTGATGTATTAAGGATAGTTTAGAGATGCTGAAGTTGTTTGCTAAAGAAGATTAAGTGATAATTTGGTACAGGTGGCCAGAATTATGAGGAATCTAGACAGTAGGTGGCACAAAACTGTCCTAGTGGCAAAAGAATCGAGAACCAGCAACACACATTTAAGGTGAATAGCAAAATGATCAGAAGCGACATTTGGTAAACCCTTTTTTTACATGATTAAGTAGTTAGTTTTTGGAACTGGAATGCAAATCCTGAGAATGGAGGCAGGTTCAATCAGTGCAGTCAAATGAAATTGAATAAGGAACCGAGCAGAGAAAATTTGTAAAGTTGACTTGCTCTTGCAGAGACTAGGTACAGATTCATCAGGCCAAATGGTCTCTTTCTGTGCTGTAACCTGAATATGATTCCCTGAAGCTAGAGAATGGGATGAGATGACTCATTGAGGAAAGAAATAATGTTGGCTTCTTGGACCCAGTAGTTTCAGTGCTAGAATGCCGTTTGATTGTAACTCGGGTGGACTGCAGCACATTTTCAAAATCTGCAACCATTTTCTATCAGACTTCTGGATTTTTGGATATGGGATAATTTTATATCAATTTCAGTATGTCTGGGATGCAACTCACATTATTGCTTAGATTTAACTTTGGGACCGCATGAATGGTCTCCATTTGTTATGAGTCTTGTGCTGTTGTATCTGCTGAAGATTGTTATTTGGCTTTCAGTGAAAGGAGAGAAAATGCATGCTGCTAGTTCGATTGCATGTGACTGAATGTAATATCAATAAGGCCCTCAGTCAGTGTGCATTGACATCCTGGTAAAAGGGAGTGAGGATCACACATCTGGAAATGTAATTCTGAAAATAACTTGGGCTCTTCTGCCTTCCACAAATGTTAATGATTTTTTGTCACTTCCTTGCACTATTTTTAATTGGAGATCTGTTGGACCAGTACAGTGAATTTGCATGTTTGGCTTAAGTATATTTTGGCCTATCTGGAGCTGGTCACTATTGGATTTGCTATTATTGTTCTAAGAATTTAATTCCTAATTTTTTTTACTTTACTCTCAGTATTTTCTTTTCTCCCTTACAGATTGGTAGATCCAGCGGCTCATTTCTCCTGGGTAGAGAGCTGTTGCCATTCCACCATGTCACAGAACGCTCAGTCCAGTGACCTGCTTAACCAGGATTGGTTCAAGCAGCTCTTTGAATTAGCACAGTGAGTGATTAATTACTCTGTTACGCAGATGACTTAGAGTAAAGGATGTTGTGTGCTCACATCAAACATATTGACTTACATCTAGCTGGATTGTAGTGATTCTCGGTGCATCGGACTATAAGACGCAGAAACAGACGTAGGTCGTTTGACTGAGTCTGCTCGACCTTTCAGTGAGATCATGGCTGAATTGAGTCCTCATTCTGCTTCCTTGTTTTAATTCCATCACCCTTGATTCCCTTGTTTAACAATTAGTCTTTCTTAGCCGTCTTGACTCGGCCTCTACAACCCTCTGCTGTAAATCATTCCACAGATTAGCTACTCTCAGAAGAAATGCTGCCTCATCTCTGTCTTAAATGGGTGACCCCTTACTTTGAAATTATATCGTCTGATCCTAGACCCTCCCATGAGGGGAAACAACCTCTTTGCATCCCCCTGAGAGTCTTGTGTTTCAATTAGGTCACCTCTTGCACTTCTAAATTTCAGTAAGTACAAGTTAAACCTACCTCTCCTGAAAAGAAAATCTTGCCCGTCCTACAGTTCACATAGTGAACCTTCTCTGGACTGCTTCCCATGGCAATGCCTCCCCTTAGTTAAGGAGACCTAAAACTGTTCAGTGTTCCAGATGCGTGATCTGACAAATGCCTTGTATAGTTTGAGCAACACCTTGCTGTTTTGATATAAACAGCAAAATACTGCATATGTTGGAAATTTGAAATAAAAATAGTGCTGGAAAAACTTAGTAGATCTGGCATCATCTGTGGAGACAGAAATAGAGATAACCTTTCGAGTCCAACATGGTATCTTTTCCCTATTTTAGTATTTTGCTCCCTTTGAAATAAAGGCCATCAATCCATTTACCTTCTCTTTTACTTGCTGAACATGAGTGCTAGATATTTGTGGTTCATACATGACCACTAATTCCCTCTGTGCTGCAGCTTAATGCTCTTTGTCCGTTTAATAGCATACAGCTTCCTTATTCCTCCTTCGAATGTGTAACCTCCCATTCCCCACATTTTGTTCCATCCAAATTTTTGCCCACTCACTTAACCTGTCTATATCCCTCTGTTGACTCTTTGTGTCATCCTCAGTGCTTGCCACCTATTTTTGTCATCCACAATCTTGGGTATAATATGTTCAGTTCCCTCATCTGAGTCTTGAACATTTTGTGTTAATTATTGTGGCCTCAGCAATAATCCCTTTGGCACACTGCTAGTTACAGGTTGCCATACTGAAAATGCCCTCTTTATCCCAACTTTCTGTTATTAGTTAGCCAATCCCCCCTATCAAACCCCTTTTGGAAA
This sequence comes from Stegostoma tigrinum, assembly GCF_030684315.1. Taxonomy (NCBI): domain Eukaryota; kingdom Metazoa; phylum Chordata; class Chondrichthyes; order Orectolobiformes; family Stegostomatidae; genus Stegostoma; species Stegostoma tigrinum. The sequence continues at coordinate 55,055,993 of NC_081367.1, forward strand.
CCCAAATTTAATATGACTTCTGCTGCCCTGTTACCTTCTCAAAGAGCTCTACAAGCTTCCTTCTTTTCCTTCTTTCTGAAACATGCTGACTCTATTTCATTATGTTATGTATTTTCAAATACTCTGCTGTTTCATTCTTTATAATAAACTCTGATGTTTTCCCAGCGAGCTGTTAAGCTAACTGACCTGAAAATACTTGTTTTTTTTAATTCTCTTTTGAATACAGTTAAGGTTTACAATGAAAGCCCCCCAGGTTCAGAGTGAGAACTGTTTACAGTGGCTGGCCTTCAGGCAATTTCTTCAGCTCAGTATGTAATGTTTAACTACTGTACATTAGATGAGTAATTCTGTGTATTGGTAAATGAAATAATTGTTAGAATAAAGAAATGTTAAAATAGGGCATGAAAGAAAAATGTAGCATTTACTTTCTGGCACCTGCATATGGGGCCAGGTTCTAAGAGTATAAATGTTGCCTGTGAGATGTTGTCTAACTGGTGAGGATAGCTAGGAGCTTTCTGCTATAGATCTGTTAGCAGTGTGACAATGGGAGAGACCATATTTTGGAATGTGTTGACTAGCTTCCAGTCTGAGAGAGGGAGAGGATGCTCCAACATGGCACCAGTTCGTTCGTGTAATGTACTGTGTAAACAGTGTTATAACGAATCTTGCAATGCTGAGTGAGATTTCTGGTCCTGATTAGTAACCAACATTAAAATGAAACAGTGTAAAATGGTTACTTTAAAAACAGACCACCAGAAAATGACAGAGAAAGGCCTTATTTAACTTGTAGTCTGGCCTTTCTTTCAGTCTCTCAGCTAAATTCCATCTTATTGCAAAATGCTGGAATAATTTTACATTTTGGAGCATTTCTTTGATCAAAGTCATAAATTTATTTTTACATTTGGTCATTCAGCCCATCCCTCAAGTTTGATTAATGGGCAGTAGTTTGGGAAAGGAGTTAGATGTGCTTGACTGTCACTGCTGTTCCTAGCTTCAGCATATTGAATAATGTGTGTGCTTCTCTGAGAATGTAATGTTCTACGTGCCACTTGTTTAGATTTTGCAGTTCTGCCACCAGTCTGATGGATCTGAGATCATAGATGGAATTTACCAGTTGCATCTATGGCAAATCGACATCAATTAGGAATGCCATGGCAAGGAGCCTACATCATAGCAGAGACCTGTGGTCATAACCACCAAGTAAATTGGCTGTTTATTCAGAATTCCTGCAATCTTTAGATTTTCAACTATTCAATGAATGTAAGGCTAAGTGTGACTGCAGTTGCCCCATTTCAAAATCCCTTCCCTTTGTAACAGAAGCAAGTCTCTCCTTCTCGCAAGTCAGGGCATGTAAACCTTTCCATCTCATTCTCGTGTGTTGCTGTGCCCTGTTATCTCTTACTGAGTAGGTTTCACTTCTGATCCCTGGCAAAATTTGATAGAACCAGATTGTTGAAATTATCTGCAAGGCTATATGCTAGATCTTCACAAAATAGTGGAAGTGCTCCTGGGAATGCACTACTCTACTATATTAGCAATTTAAAACATTACTGGATAATTTTGATATTGCACATCATTGGTCTGACTTTTTAAAAAAAAGTAAATTACTACATACGCTTCTTATCTGTTTAACCTCTTCTCCAGGTATTGTCAGGCTAATCCAGAATAATTGAATTATCTTCTTTAACCTTGAGCTGCGCTTTTGCTTCAGTGTTCAGTCTGCCATAATGGTGCAGGTGTGAGTTTCCCAGACATTCCTTAACTCAGTAGATTGTTGGACCCTTGCATTTTTTTAACCCTTACTGACCTCCAAACACACAACCACTTACATATAGAAGGGCACCCAATGCATGGGAACACCAGGTTTCCCTCTAAGGTACACTGAATCCTGAGTTGGAAATGTATCACCGTTCTTTAACTGTTGTTGAGTCAAAAACCTGAAATTCCCTCCCTAAAGGCTTTGTGGACTACAACGGTTCAAGAAGGCAGCTCACCACCACCTTCTCAAGGGCAACTAGGCACAGGCAGTAAATGCCAGTCAGCCAGAGGCACCTATGTCCCATGAATGAAGAAGAACGTGTGGGCTAGGAAAAGCTTGCCTTTGTTTTTGTCTGGCAAACAACCAGATTCTCTCAACTCTTAAACAAAGAAATTTAATTTTGAAATTATAGGATACTCATTATCATAACTCATGATGTAAAAGCTTTAATGTGTAGTTACTGTTTTAAAATAAATCTATATCCAGTCATAAAAAATGAGGGAATTTACCCACCTGATCTCTTGTGATTCATGTCTTGACTTTGTTCAAGCACTTCTGCTGTCAGGCATGCCGGTCTGTCAGCTGGTGGCACTTCTCCACATTCATGACTCCTTTTTAACCTTGCTTCTGCTGCTCCTGTCCCACACAGTTCCTCTGCTGGTTTGTGTGCTACTAAGATACTTTCCTCTTGCTGCTCCTTTTAATGTTTCTGACATTTTTAATAATGGTTCCCAAGATTTCCCTATGCCAGATGCTATGGTAGCTGGCATATAGTTTCCCACTTTCTGTCTATCACCTTTTACAAATATCTGCTTCTTTCCAATCTGGTGAGCATCTTCTCGGACTCTCAGGAGTTTCTGGAAAATTAAATCCACCGCATCAACTGTCTTACTAGACACTTCTTTCAAGACCCTAGCCTGAGTCCATCAGGTTTTTAGGTGCTGTCAGTCTGCAGCTCTGACATTTTACGTAGAATCACTTAATTTCTTGATGAATGAGTTTTCATAAGTTCTCCCTCCTGTTTCCTGACATTGCTGCTCCTGACATATTACTTCTCTCACCTGTAATGAAGACAATTATGAAATGCTTGTCCAGATTAACTCATGTCACTTTGTTCCAATATCAGTTCGGTAGGCTCATTTAGAGTTAACTGTTTTCTTTTATAAATATGTTTAGAAATCCCTATCTGCTTTTATTTTTCTTTGTTTATTCTTGGGCTGTAATTTTCCCTGTTTATTAATAATTTTAAAGATTCTTTGTCTGTCTTGTATATTCTGCCCATATTCAGACTTCAAACTGTCTTTGCATAATTATGCTTTTTCTTTATATTTGAGACTATCTTTACCTTTTTACATAAGCAATAATCTTTTATGTCCATCCCTTTATAATGTTTTCAATTCCTTTGAATATCTGTATACCTGCAGACAAGGGAGGCGCAGTTGTAGTATGACGCGCTGACCTCGACATGGCTGAGGCCAGGCACCACCACCAACTCTACAACACCACCTCCTATCACCCCCTTGATCATGACCCCACCCCCCAAGCACCAAACCATCATCTCCCAAACCATCCACAACCTCACCATCTCAGGTCGTTTGCCAACTCGCACCGTGCACTTCTATCTCCTTCTCCCAAATCTACAAACCTGACTGCCCTGGTTGACCCATTTTGTCCACCTGCTCCTGCCCCACCAAACTTATCTCCACCTATCTCGACTCCATTTTCTCCCCCTTGGTCCAGGAACTCCGTACCTATGTCTGTGACACCACCCACGCCCTCCGCCTCCTCCAGAACGTCCAATTCCCCGGTCCCCAACACCTCATCTTTACCAGTCCCTATACAGGTGGCTAAAAGGCCCTCTGCTTCTTCCTATCCCGCAGGCCCGACCAGTCCTGCTCCACTGACACCCTCATCCGCTTAGCCAAACTTGTCCTCACCCTCAACAAGTTCTCTTTCAGTTCCTCCCACTTCCTACAGACAAAGCGTGTGGCCGTGGGTACCCGCATGGGCCCAAGCTATGCCTGCCTCTTTGTAGGTTATGTGGAACAATCCCTCTTCCATACCTACACTGGCCCTAAACCCCATCTCTTCCTCTGTTACATTGATGACTGTATTGGCTCCACCTCGTGCTCCCATGAGGAGTTCAAACAGTTCATCCACTTCACCAATGCCTTTCACCCCAACCTTAAATTGACCTGCACCATCTTGAATACTTCTCTCTCCTTCCTGGATCCCTCTGTCTACACCTCTGGCAACTACCAAGAAACCGAAATACACTTCAAGCCCACCGACTCCCTAAAAACACCCCCACCCCTGCCACCTTCCTGCGACAGTGCCATCCCCTATTTCCAATTCCTTCGTCTTTGCTGCATCTGCTCCCAAGATGATGCATTCCCGCCTGTACACCTCAGATGCCCTCTTTTTTTCAAGGACCGCAACCCCCCAAGCTCCCCAGGGCTCGAGAACCCCCTCGACTATGTCTCCCGCAGCTCATCCCTCGCACCCTGTCCCTGCAATAATGACCAAAACACAATCCCTGCTCGTCCTTGCATACCACCCCACCAACCTCTGGATCCCACGCATCATCCTCCAACACTTCCGCTATCTGCAATCCGACACCCCCATGAAAGACATTTTTCCCTCCCCACCCTTGTGTGCTTTCCAGAGGGACCAGTCTCTCCAATGACTCCCTCGTCCACACCACACTCCCCTCCAGCCCCGCTGTACCAAGCACTTTCCCCTGCAACCGCAGGAAGTGCTGCACCTGCCTCTCACTTCCACCCTCACCCCCATCCCAGGCCCCAAGAAGACTTTCCACATCAAGCAGATGTTCACCTGCACATCTGCTAATGTGGTATACTACATCCGCTGTTCCTGTTGTGGCCTCCTCTACATCGGGTAACCAAGCGGAGGCTTGAGGACTGCTTTGCAGAACACCTACGCTTGGCTCGCAATAAACAACTGTACCCCAGTCACGAACCATTTCAATTCCCCCTCCCATTTCCTCAGACGATATGTCCATCTTGGGCCTCCTCCAGTGCCACAAGGATGCTACCTGAAGGTTGCAGGTACAGCACCTCATATTCCACTTGGGAACCCTACAGCCCAATGGTATCAATGTGGACTTCACAAGCTTCAAAATCTCCCCTTCCCCACCCACATCTCAAAACCTGCCCAGCTCATCTCCTCCTCCTTAACTTGTCCTTCCTCCCACCTATTCTTCAATTTATCATCTCTGCCAAGTTTGATCCTTTGGCCTCACTATTGAGTTTAAAATTTTCTCTACTTAGCTCAGCATGTAACTTGCAAAAGCGCCAACCTTGGTGGTGGTCATGATGTGGAAATGATGGTGTTGTACAGGTGTGGAACATGTCAGAAGTTACACAATGCCAGGTTATAATCCAACAGGTTTATTTGAAATTACAAACTTATGGAGTGCTGCTGCTTTGTAAGGTGAAATCTTCAACTGATCAAGGAGCAGTGTTTTAGAGATAGTAGGAACTGGAGAATCAGAGATAACAAGGTGTAGAGCTGGATGAACACAGTAGGCCAAGCAGCTTCAGAGGAGCAGGAAAGCTGATGTTTCAGGCCTAGGTCTAGGCCCAAAACGTCAGCTTTCCTGCTTGTCTGATGCTGCTTGGCCTGCTGTGTTCATCCAGCTCTACACCTTGTTATCAAGGAACAGTACTTTGAAAGCTTGTGATTTCAAATAAACCAATTGGACTATAACCTTGTTTCCTGTGAGCACTGGTCAGGTAGAGGCTGTCCCAATAGCTCAGATCCCATTTTGCTTAGTACCGGTGCCACTGTCCCATGAATCAGAATCCGCTTCTCCCACAGCGGTCTTTGTGTCACGGCTTCATCTCTGACCTGATTTGGTCTGTGCCATTTTACACATGATTTGGTTCATAAATAGAGGTTGTGACCATTTGTAATTCTTTTTCTCAATTTGGTGCATAGATCCTTGAACTAACTAAATTAAGCTAGCATAAAGAAATGTCCCACAGTCTTTCTGTAAGCGCATGAGTGGTAAAAGTAAGTGGAAACGGACCAGAAGGGGAATTTACACCTGGCGGGAGGCATGGCTGAAGTGTTAAATTAACACTCTCTACATCTGTGTTTACCAAAGAGGAGGTGGGTACCCAGGTCATAGTGACAGACAAGGAAACTGTCACTAAAAGGGTCAAAATTTGATAAAAATTGTTGGATAGACTGTTGGTACCTTTTTAAAGGTGATAAAAGACAGGATCAGATGAGATGCATTGAAGGATTCTGAATGACTAAGACCAGATGGTTTAACTTCAGTGATCGGGAAGATTATCTAGACAATTACTTGGGTTAGAATTAGTAGTCACATGGAAAAAGTAGGGTTGATTCAGAAGAGTCAGTGCGGATTTCTAAGGGGGGGTGGATGGTGCTTAACTGATTTGCTGGAGTCTTTATTTTTGAAAAGCAAACAGGCTTGATGAGGGCAATGCTGTTGATGTAGTGTACATGGGCTTTCAGAAGATGCTTGATATAGTTCCCCACAAACTTGGAAGTTGTATGTGATGAAATAAGAAAGTGACTAGATGTGCAGGATTGAGTGATAAGGAACAGAGTAATGATCTATGGATATTTGTCTTTGGAGGAAGGTTTATAGTGGAGTTCCCCAGAGATTGATATGAGACCCTTGCGTTTTCTGATGTATATTAGATGTCTAGATCTTAGTGTGTAGAGGACAATTTCAAAGTTTGCACATGATTCGAAGCTTGGAAGATTGTAAGCTAAGAAGAAGCCACGTAGAGCTGAGAAATGACAGATAAGTTGCTGGAGTGGGCAAATTGGTGGCAGATTTCAGTTTAACAGATGTGTGAGGTCATGTGTTTTGGCAGGAAGAACATTTGAAAGACGATGTAAAATAGGGGCAAAATTTTCAAGGGTATACAGAATGAAATTGGCGGATATGTGTTCAGATTATTGGAGACAGGGCAGGTAGGGAGAGTAGAATAAAGAACACGGTAACTGGCTTTATCGGGTCATGAAGGACGTGATCAAGGAGTTTGAACTTGCATAAGACACTTGTTAGACTTTGCCTAGAGTATTACATACAGTTCTTGGCACCACATTATAGAACATATATGAATGCATTAAGAAAAGTTGCACGAGTGGTTTCAGGATAAGAAATTCTATTTATAAGGATAGATTGAAGACCTTGGAACTATTAAAGCGAATATTGCTAAGAGATCTAACGGATGGATTTCAAAACCATGAGGGGAGTGGCGACAAACACCTGTGCTTATAGGAGGATCAAGAACAAGAAGGTATGGATTTTAAAGTGACTTGTAAAAGAAACAAAGACGATATGAGGAAAAAAAGACTCCTACAGATGACAAGTAGTTAAGATATGGAATGTACTGCCTGGAAATGTGCTGGAGTTAGTTCGATTGAGACATTCAAGAGGACATTGGCTGATTATTTAGGTTAAAAAAATGTGCAAAAATGAGGAAAAAACAGGTGGTTGGCACTGGGTAATATTCATTTGAAGAGCCAGTAAAAACATGACAGGTTAAATGGCCTCTTTCTGCACTGTAAGATTCTGTGACAATGCAGAGTCACTTCCTTTGCCCTGCCTCAATTGTTGCTACCTAAGTGGGCCATGTTTATTAGGTTTTCTCCCTCCCACTGCAACTTTCTCTCCAACTGTGAACAAATTTCCTCAACCCTGGGACTGGCCAAGCAATCGAGTAGCCTGAACATTTACACTTTCCTGCAGAGGATTGTGTCAATCCTTCAATTATAGTATTCTCTACTACCACCATATTCCATTTTGCTTCCCAAAATTGAATTTTTTTTCTTTGAACCAAGGTCATTTGCCTCATCTTCCCAGCAGACCCATTAACATCAAAATAAGCTGAAAGAATTTCAAAACAAACACAGAAATTGTTGGAAAAACTCAGGTCTGGCACCATCTGTGAAGAAAAATTGGTGTTACGGAGGAGTAGTTGACACCACACTGATAATTAAAACTGAAACAACCAGAGAAGCTTGCCTTTGCTCACAACCTATCAAAGGAACTATGAAAAGTCGTATAACCTGCCTCTCGCACCCCTCCACCTTCCAATCTGGGATAAAAGAGAGGCTAAATGAAATAAATCCCTCATATTTACTTAATAAGCAACAAGTAACAATTTATCTAGCTAACTCTGTGAACAAATTAACAGACTGCTAACAAACCAAACAATTTTCCCTGTAACTACTAACTATTCCCAAATACAACAGCATTCTAATGATATGCAGTTCCAATGGATACAAATCCCATTTATATAAACCAAAATAATTTTAAAAATTTAAAACTTATCCTGGCTGTAATTTTGAGAGATTAATCTTCCAGAATGTTGTTTGCCTTCTCCACTGTCCTCCTGTCAAGAACACCTTCCTCTGTTGAATTCTGGTTGGAAATATTAGCTAAGAGTGCCATAGTTCCTTTGTTTAGATGGTGCTTACTCTGAGAGCTTAGAGATTTCTATGAGAGCCAGTGATTTTTCTTTCTTTAGACCTGATTGCGGTTGAGAGCTCTTCTGTTAATGGATGGCAGTTTTCTTTATAATCAATTTTCAAATGGCCTCTTCTTTCATATTCTTGATGACCTAGTAATTTCTCACAATAAGATTTGTCCTACATTGTCAAAACCATCAGATTTAAATTTGATTGGGTTTTCGTTTCTAGGGCCTGGTTTAAATTAATTGGCTGATAGTAAAACTGCCTTCATAACAAATCAAGATTACTGCATAGGTTGCCAATCATGCAGTCTTTTGATACAAATTTTTCAATTGTGATAACTCTCTGTGCCCCTACAGCTGCTTGCAGACATTTTCTTTAAATCTCCAAGCCTAGCCAGCAATTTGAGTTTGCTTCTGACTTACAGCATCCACAGTTCTTGCAGTTTTGAAACAATCTCAAGTCTGTTGAACATGCGCTAAAGGTGAGGCTCCTTTCTCCTTAGACCCCTAACCTGCCTCAAATGGCTAATATGGAAAGCACATAGACCGACCAGTCAGTCCAAGTTTTCTGCAGGTGTTCTTCTGCTGCTCGGCATTTGACCTTTAACTGATCCTTCTGCTTCTTTCTCTTTCATTTACTTCTGTGGCTTCCGCATGAATGTAACTGTGCTGGTTTTGTCAACCAATTCACATGGCAATGATTCTGCATACTTGCTACCGTCTAAGTAAAGTTTGAACATTGAAAAAGGCCAATCTTCTCTGGAATATGGATTTCAACATTCAGACTATCCAAAAGAATTTCAGGCTTATTTTTCCAAAGGTCAGGACAACCAAGGACTTTTTTTTGTATTGTTTTGTTTCTGATATTGCAAAATGCTTTTTTTGTTTTTGTGATAAAGCTACATCTGCCATAAAATCAAAGAAGCAGGAGTAGGCAATTCAACCCTTTGAGCCTGCTTCACCATTCGACATGATCAAGCTGATCATCCAATTCAGTACAACAAAATGTGAGGCTGGATGAACACAGCAGGCCAAGCAGCATCTCAGGAGCACAAAAGCTGACGTTTCGGGCCTAGACCCTTCATCAGAGACGGGGATGGGGTGAGGGTTCTGGAATAAATAGGGAGAGAGGGGGAGGCGGACCGAAGATGGGGAGAAAAGAAGATAGGTGGAGAGGAGAGTATAGGTGGGGAGGTAGGGAGGGGATAGGTCAGTCCAGGGAAGACCGACAGGTCAAGGAGGTGGGATGAGGTTAGTAGGTAGATGGGGGTGCGGCTTGGGGTGGGAGGAAGGGATGGGTGAGAGGAAGAACAGGTTAGGGAGGCGGAGACAGGTTGGACTGGTTTTGGGATGCAGTGGGTGGAGGGGAAGGGCTGGGCTGGTTGTGTGGTGCAGTGGGGGGAGGGGACGAACTGGGCTGGTTTAGGGATGCGGTGGGGGAAGGGGAGATTTTGAAACTGGTGAAGTCCACATTGATACCTTTAGGCTGCAGGGTTCCCGGGCAGAATATGAGTTGCTGTTCCTGCAACCTTCGGGTGGCATCATTTTGGCACTGCAGGAGGCCCATGATGGACATGTCATCTAAAGAATGGGAAACCAGTCACGATTGGACATAGAGCAGTTTTTCCGCCGCCTTCGCCTCCATGCCTACTTCTTCAACTGGGAGCCTAACCCTCCCTCCACTGACCCCTTCACCCGCTTCCAACACAAGTCCTCCTCCTGGACACCACCCCCAGGCCTCCTAACCTCCCTCGACCTCTTCATCTCTAACTGCCGTCGATCCAACCTGTCTCCGCCTCCCTAACCTGTTCTTCCTCTCACCCATCCCTTCCTCCCACCCCAAACCGCACCCCCATCTGCCGACTAACCTCATCCCACCTCCTTGACCTGTCGGTCTTCCCTGGACTGACCTATCCCCTCCCTACCTCCCCACCTATACTCTCCTCTCCACCTATCTTCTTTTCTCCCCATCTTCGGTCCGCCTCCCCCTTTCTCCCTATTTATTCCAGAACCCTCACCCCATCCCTGTCTCTGATGAAGGGTCTAGGCCCGAAACGTCAGCTTTTGTGCTCCTGAGATGCTGCTTGGCCTGCTGTGTTCATCCAGCCTCACATTTTGTTGTCTTGGATTCTCCAGCATCTGCAGTTCCCATTATCTCTCATCCAATTCAGTATCCTGTTCCTGCTTTCTCACCAGTCCCTTCAATCCATTTAGCTCCAGAGACAATGTCTGACTACTACTTGTAATCACTTCCTTTGGCAGACAATTCAGCTGACTCTCTGGATTTAAAAAAAAATTCTCACTTCAATCCTAAATGGCCTGTATCTGTAGACTGTTCTAGACTTTGAATGATTTTGAACGTCTTTTCTGTGTTTACCCTAGTACAGGTGGAATTTTATAGATTTGTGTGAGATTCACCACCCCCCCCACCCCCTTTCATTCTTGTAAACCTCCGAGAATATAGTCCTAACCAATTCAAACTATCTTCATATTCAATCCTGTCATCCCAGAATCAGTCTGCTAATTAAGCCTTTGTTGCATTTCCTCTTTAAATAAACATTCATCCATGGATAAGGAGACTAAAACCGCACACAATGACAATGTAAAAGGTGTTTTCCGCAAAGACAGGATTGGTGCCTGTTGTTATGTTGTAAGGTAGTGATTTGTTTTTTATTCATTTACGAGACAAAGATGTCGCTGGCTCCGCAAAATTTATTGTCCATCCCTAATTTCCCAGAGGGAGTTAAGAGTCAATCCCATTGCTGTGGGTCTGGAGTCACATGTAGGCCAAACTAGATAAGGATGGCAGTTTCTTTCCCTAAAGGACATTAGTAAACGGAATGGATTTTTCTGACAGTCGACAATGGTCATCATTAGACTCTTACTTCCAGATTTTTTTAAAAATTGAATTCAGATTCTACCATCTGATGTGTTGGAATTCGAACCCAATTGACATCATTTTCAAAATTAACCAGCATCCAACATTGTTCCAACTGAAATGGCAAAAAGATATCTTTCGGTCATTTGATGATGATTTCAGTAGCTTTTCAATGTAGGGTATAGTTCAAAGACAAATAGCTTGAGATGTGGCAGGACCTGGTCTACCATCCAGCCCAATCAGTGGATGGAGAATAGACATTCCCTTTCTTCTCAAAGTGAGTCATTCCTATGTGTGTGTGTCTCCCCCTCTCCCCAGAGCATTATCTGGGTCACTGGATTAACAGTTCAGTGATAATACCACTGGACCATTACCTCCCCTATGTGCCTAGGTGTTTGTGTTTGGAGAAGGTTGTAGTGATCTTTCAAGGATATGCTAGTGTATGCAATGTCACCGTTTTGAGGGTTTTTGAAAGGAGTTTCTGGGAATCTAGCAGTGCATATTGTGCATTTTTGGGTATTGGAGAATGCATTATGAAGACTATGTGCATTCCTGCAGGGGTCCCTGATAGACTCTGGGTAATTGTATGATCTGTTGGTGACTCTGTCAATCCGGATAGATTTTGGTCTGTGACACCAGCTCTACGAGCCCTTTGTTTTGGAATAAGCCTTTGTGTGCTTGGACAGGTTCCTGAGACCCTGGACATCAAGCGTTTGATTGGGTGTGATATCAACTTCCCATAGCAATACAGCAGTCAGCTGGATTTGTGCAAACCCTCTGCTTCATTGGATCCTGATGATGCACAAAAGATTGATTGTTGAGGTTAATCAGCTCAGTCCCAGAACATCACTGGAGAGGTTCCTTAGGTCCAGCCATTTTTGGCTGCTTCAGCAATTACCTTCCCTCTAGCATAGCATTCAGAAGAAGGGATGTTCTGATATTTACACAGTGTTCAATACCAATTGTGACTCCTCTAATGCTAACAGCAAGCTGTTCCTATGTACAGCATGGCCTGGACAACAGATTTGACCTGATAAGTGATAAGTAATGTTTGTGTCGCACAAGTGGTAGTCACTGACGGTCTCTAATAATAAAGAATCTAACCATTGCCTCATGACATTCGTTGGCATTGTCATTGCTTAATCCTCCACTATCATTCGAGTTACTGTTGACCAGAAACTGAATTGGACCAGTCGTTTAATTACTGTCGCTGCAAGCTGGTCAAAAGTTAGAAAGTATGCAGCAAGTAACTTGTGTAGCTCATTCACCAAAGCCTGTCCACCACCTCTAAGTCAGGAGTGTAATGGATTTCTTTCCACTTGCCTGGATTGATTGCACCATCCAGGGCAAAGCAGCTCACTTGATTGGCAGAGATAATGGGAACTGCAGATGCTGGAGAATCCAAGATAACAAAGCGTGGGGCTGGATGAACACAGCAGGCCAAGCAGCATCTCAGGAGCACAAAAGCTGATGTTTCGGGCCTAGACCCTTAGCTTTTGTGCTCCTAAGATGCTGCTTGGCCTGCTGTGTTCATCCAGCCCCCCACTTTGTTCCCTTGATTGGCAGCCCAGTCCAGCACTTTACACATTCGCACCCTTCCTCACTGAAGTTCAGTTGCAGCCACGTGTACCAAGTACAAAATGCGTTACAACAACTCACCAAGGCTCCTTGGCAGCAGTTTCCAAATTTGTGACCTGTACCACCTAGAAGCACGAATATAATCAATACAAGGGAGTACAGTCATCTGCAATTTCCAAGCCACAGATCATCCTGACTTGGAACAGATCCTTAGTTGTTATAGAATTACAGTCCTGGAACACCCTTCCTAATGGTTCTGGAGGTGTTCCTGAATCCCAAGGATTGCACAAATTCATGGTGGCAGCTTGCCAATTTACTCAGGGAAATTAGGGTTGAGCAGTATACCCCAAGAATGATTTTTGTCTTGTTTGAAAAGCTTTCAGTTGGAGGAGGTGGGGGGTGGGGGGGGAAATCAAGAATTGTTTTGTATTGTCTAATGCGTGATCCAACAAGACACAAAACAGAATAAGAAATTTGAGTCAGCCAAGAGAAATCTCCATGTGTGATGAAAGGAACCATCCCCACCCTCCATGGCATAAGCTAACACTTTCAATTCGCAGAGGCTGGCATGGCAAGATATTTTATTTTCAGCATTCTACATGACATTTTCACAGGAGTTACAGTTAGTAATACTGGCTGATATTAGGAAGCCCGTCATGAATTATAATCCAATTCGGAAGTCAGGCTGACATTTCAAGCCAAGATGAAAATAATCTTTGTCTATTGTGGTTAGATCACGTAACGTCCAACAAATTGAAGCAGCAGCAATGGTGTTTGCACAGTTATGAGTATTTGTGTATTGTTTCTGCACAATACTGCTTTTAGGTCAGCCTAGAAGTGTCAGTCTCGGTACCTTATGTAGCGCATTGCTCTCTGAATCAGAAGTCATGCGCTTGGGTTGCACTTCAGTGACTCCATACAATGTAAACTGACAGTGCAGTACACAGTTGAGAGTATTGCTTTCAGGTTAAGTGTTCAACTGAAACCTATGTCTCAGGATGAAAAGATTGCATGGCTGCCATCTGAAAGAAGCACAGGAGGAAATCTCCCTAGTGTCCTGTCCTAGATTTATCCAGAAAAAAAACTAAAACATGGTTATGATGCACACTGATCTGCCTCGGTTCTTCAAAATGGAGCTTCGGTTTGACCAGTTGGTTTATTTCCATGTATTACTTGTCTTAAAAAAAGTTTTCTGTTTTACAAAAACAGAGGTTTTCCTTATTACTGCATTCTTTATGGGACCTCTCTATGTAGTCCAGGTCTTCTCAGTGTTCTAGAGCAACATGTCCACCAAACAGTGGGTCATTTCTGTTTCTGAAACCTTTCTGTGCACCAATTCACTGCTACAATTTCCTATACTACAGCAGACACCTACATACAAAAATGTACAATTCTGCTGCTTGACATGCTGGGGTGTTAGGAGCAGAGACTTGCTGAGGGACCCTACATGTTGTTGATCCTGACTTTATGTCCAGAAGATTGAATTAATAATACAAGGAATGAGCATTTGCATTGAAAGAAGCATTTAGCAATTTCAGGCAGGTGTGGATAAGTAAGTTTTACCCTGACGTGGTTGTTCATTTCTATTTTGCAGACCAGTTTTAAATGTCCAGCCGATTGACCTGTCTTTCAGCGATGAACCACATGAGGGGGTGCCAGGCAACAGAATTGAGATCAGCATGGATGTGGTACGCATGCAAGATATGGAACCCTTGGACCCAATGTGGGTGAGTGTAGGCTTACTCTAGTGCTGGTGATAACTTATTCTGTTAGTACGTTCTGTTGGTACCAAGATGTTCACTGTTCTGGCTTTCATCATATTAGATGATTTAAACGTAATAAAGACTGTGTTTGAAATACCAATAACGTCTATACCTAGAAGTGTAGGAGATGGGAGAAGGCCATTCGGCCCTTAGAGCCCGCTCAGCCATTCTTCACGATCATGGCTGATTGTCCAATTCAGTAGCAAGATCCTGCTTTCTCTCCATTACCTTTTGAACCCATTCGCCCCAAGTGCTGTGTCTAGTCACCCCTTGAATACATTTAATGTTTTGGCATCAACTACTACCTGTGGTAATGAATTCCATAGGTTCACCACTCTTTTGGTGAAGAAATGTCTCCTATCTCTGACCTAAATTGTCTTCCCTGAATCCTCATATTGTCACCCTTGGTTCTGGACACGCCCACCATGAGGAACATCTTCCTTGCATCTACCTTGTCCAGTCCTGTTAGAATTTCATAAGTCTCTGAGATCCCCACCTTCATTTGTCTGAACTCTAGCAAAAACCATCCCAACCTAGTCAATCTCTTCTCAAATGTCTGACCTGCCATCCCTGGATTCAGCCTGGTAAACCTTCACTGCACTCCCTTGAGAGCAAGAGCATCCTTCCTCAGAAAAGGAGACCAAAACTGCATACACAGACAGGTGCGAAACTGTGACTAAGTTTTTCTCTCAGTTGGAATGACTCCAGAGACTTTAAAAATGATGGTGGCGTTCTGTTTTTGGCACTCCAAAACACTTACTTCGATTACCTTATCTGATAGTTATTTGATCTGGTGGAAGGGGAGCTTTGCCACGTTTTTTGTCTCATTAGCCAAAATTCAGCTGTTCTCAAATTGACAATGTACATTGCAATGGTGAGGGCGATTATGTGCGACATAGTTGTCAGGAATAATAGGACTAGTCTGCGATGATCTGGAGGTTGGGGTAAGATGGGGCATGTTCAGTGTTCCCCCTCCAGGTTTAGGATTGTCATTTGTGAGTCAGGTGTTCAAGGTGCCAGTAGGGTTGTCAGCATTCAATCTATTGGTGATAGCTTATTGGCCAGTAACGGTGTGTAACTGGAGTGGTCAGTGGCTGGCCTGGGATTTGTGGCGGTTTGAAGTTGTCATTCACATAAATACCCAGGACAGTTCTTCATGATCCTGATTAAACATCACCACCAAATTGACAAGACTATCACATTGTTCCTCAATCTGCAGCAGGAAGTGTACGTGGTTACCTGGGTCAGGCAGAGGGAATACTGTGAATTTCTAAGACCAAATAAGTTGGCGCTGCTGCCTCACCAATGCCAGGGACCTGGGTTTGATTCCACCCTGTGGCGCCTTGTGGAGTTTGCGTGTTCTCCCCATGTCTGTGGGGATTTCTTTGGGTGTTCCAGTTTGGGGTCTCAGCTCGAAGGTGTGCAGGCTAGGAATAGCTATGGGAAATGCAGGGTTATGGGGGAGGTTGCTGGGTTTGGGTGAGATGCTGTTCAGAGTCTTTTTGTGGACTCAGTGGGCTGAATGGCCTACTTCCACGCTGGTAAGGTTTCTCTGATTCTGTAAGTTATGTTGACAGGTCTATAACTGCAGGACTTATCCTTAATGCCAATAAACTGTCATCTACAGAGCTAATGCTGGCCACCTTGAACTCCAGATTAACAAGCAACCATCCTTTTGGTCAAGGATGTGGGGTTTACAATTTTCTCCAGTCTTCTGTTACTTCTGCGGAATCTAGGGAAAACTGAAAGATTGTGGCCAGTGCCCTGCAGTTTTTACTCTCACTTCTTTAAGCATCCTTAAGTGATGTAAGTTGTGTGATTTGTATACATTTTAGCATAATTTATTTTTGCATTTTGGCTTTTCTGTGCCCTAAGGGGTTGAATGATAACTTAATTTAACTGAAGCAGTTCTATAGCCACGGTTGTTTCTTTTAAAAATGTAGGATTAGAGACAGTCTTTCAGTAGAGTAATGGGTTTGTTTATGTTTCAAGAGTTTATGAACAAATAATGTAATGGTATAGTGTGTTAGACTTTCAGAGAGAAGATTCTGGAATTTTGTTTTGGCATGAGAAAAAGCTTGGCGGGGGGAGGTATCTTTGGTCTAAGGTGATTTGCAGAGTTTGTATAAAATCCTAAAAGTGGACAACATAACACTTAACAAGTTGAGTTGATGTGATCCTTCAGAACTGGAATGGATGGAACATTGTGATATTTATGCTGTTGACAGCAGGAACAAGTGTAACAGATAGTAAAGGTGCATGGAGCAATAGATAAGGGACTGCTAAAGGAGTGATACAGATGTAAAGTATGTGTTAAACAGTGACAGGCTTGTCCCAATCAGTACTGCAACCCACTATTATACGGTGACAGAACTGATTCATGTATACTGCATTTTGCTGCTTTTGTTTTCTTTAGTGTTAGACAGTAGACTAAAAATGAAGGTACTGCTTTAAGCTGAGGAGTCCTCAAAAAGATGGCTGCTGTTTTTAAAAAAAAACATGGTACTGAAGTGCATTGAGAATTGTGTATAATGTTCCATTGTCCCAGAACAGTAAAAGCAAAAGCAGACACTCTGAGATGTTGGGTTGGAAACTAAGGCTTGATAATGACATTTTGACAGGCTCCTGACCAAGTAATCATAGTTTGTGTGGGGCCAGTATATCAGAAAACCACTTACGCTTCAGAGAAAGCATCGAAAAGATCTGTCTCTCCTCTTGTTTTTCTGTCAATGCTCTCTGCAAATCCTCTGTTGAAGGAAGAACAAACCACAGTAAAAGGATGAATTCTCAACCAGTGAATGAAAGACAACATCAGTATGCAGACAACCTTGTGTCAATAGAAAAGAATTAAAGGACTTAGAAGAACACAAAAGAACCAACTTCTCAGCTTCTGTACACCTCGCTGGTGCAGCCACATTAAGTTTCCCTGATTTTGTTTCATCTTTTCCACTCTTAATTTCTATATCTTGTCTGCTGTATGTCAGTGGGAATTTAAGAAGGTGTACTGTTTAAGTTGTAGAGTTAACAAAAATTGGTGTTTCATATTTCCTAATTGCCATTGATTAAACACAGATTGTTCAGAATAAGCAGTTATTTTCTCGTTAAGTACAGTGTTGTGTTTTAACCTGAACTCATCACTTGGGCAAAGTGGGGATGTTGAATAGTTTGACTAAATCTTTTAACAGTTATGTCAACTCTAGGAACAGTGGGCTTGATTTCCAATGCACTACCTTTCCCCTGCAACCATTAAATAGACCTGTCACGTTACACAATACCATATCTTGGAAACTTGTTCTTTGGTCCATTCCAGGACATGTTTTAAGAAACAGCCTACGATTTCCCTTCCAAGCCATTCATCATCTCGACCTAAAAATTTGTCAGCATTCCTTCAGTGTCACTCGGCCAAAGTCTGGGAACTTCCTGCCCAAAAGCACTGTGGATGCATCTGTGTCAAATGCACTGCACCGGTTCAAAAACACAGCTCTCTACCTCATTTGCAGGAGTAATTGGGGATAGGCAATAAATATTGGCTTATCCAGCAAAGCCCACATCCCATGAATGAATTATCACAACATCCTGCAGCAATCTTGCTATAATTTTAAAAGATTAAATATTTATGCATTTACTTCAGACTGTGTTATCAAATTGGCTTCGGTTTTGCTAACTGTCTTCCGGTGGTTTGTGTGTATGTGGAGGGAACCTTTTATAAGAAGTTTGAAAATCCATATATACTACATTCATCAACTCCCCTTTTGTTAATTTCATTGGTAACATCTTCAAACTCCAAATTTGTCAAATATGATATTCCATTCGCAAATCCGTGCTGATAATTGTTTTTTAATCCAAGTGTTCATTCAGCATGTCCCTTATTCTTGCATTTTCCCTATAACTGATGTAGGGCTGACAATGTTGTAGTTCTCCAGTCTTTTTCTTACTCTCTTAAATAGTGGAATTACATTTGCAAGCTTCCACTCTGCAGCAAACATTCCAAAAACTATGGAAATTTGGAAGATGATTGCCGATGCATTGACCATCTGAATAACCATTACCTTCAGCAGTTTGGGATATAGACTGTTAAGTGCTGGGGACTTCGCAACTTTTAGACCCATAGATTTCTGCTGAACAACCTCTTTATTAATTACAAGTGCCGTCACCTCTTCATTTTCCTTGGTTTCTTGTGTGTCTAATTTTGGGAGATTCGTCGTATTTCTTAAATGAAAACATACAGTAATCATTTAACTTTTCTTGCATTTCTCCATTCACTGTTATGGTCCTCCTTTGTTCTTTAAAAACTTCCCAGTCCTCTGGTTTTTATTGCTATTTCTTGTCACCGTATAGGCAATTACTTTTAATCTTACATGATGGCTAACTTCCTTTATCTGCTTTTTAAAAATTTTTCACCTATGTAGGAATATATTGTTGCTGTAAGCCATATAATAGTTATTTTAAAGACTGACTTTTGCCTGTGTTCAGTCTTTCCCTTTAATGTACTTTCCTAGCTCAACCAATTTGTTTCTCACACACTTTTTTTCATAATTTGCTTCATTCAAGTTTAGGGCTTGATTAAGATCCAGATTGAACTACATCCCTATCAAACAAAAAGTGAAAATTGATTATATTGTAGTCATTTACTCCTAAAAGTTCTTTTATGATAAGGCTTTTAATAAGCCCTTTTTCATTACATTATATTAATTATAAAATAGTGTGTCATCTTGAGGACTTGTCAACATGCTGCTCTAGAAAGCCTAAGGCACTGAAGAATCCCAGTCTCCACAGCTTAAGTGCTCAATTGATTTGCCCAACCTATATGCATATTGAAGCCATCCATAATCAGTGTTGCACATTCTGTTAATCATTTTATGATTAATATCATGTCCACACTACCAGTACTGTTTGGTAGCCTATAAATAACTTCAATCAGCATCTGCCTCTTGTGGTTTCTTAGTTCTACCCAAGCGAATTTCAATCTGAAACTCTCCCTTGCTAATGTATTGATCACATTCCTTAATTATACTGCAACTCCACCTCCTTTTTGTCCTTTACAGTCCTTTCACAATGTCAGATATACTTAAATTCAGATTCCCTTCCTGATCACTATGCAGCCTTGTTCTGTAATGGCACTTGTATCAGAACTGTTCTCTTTCAATCATTGATCTTGATAAAAATGCTGTGTGCCTTAAATTTGTCTTTTTGACAACATCCTGCAATCAAGTCATACTCTGTTCTTGAGATAGTAGGAACTGCTGATGCTGGAGAATCTGAGATAACATGGTGTAAAGGTGAATGAACACAGCAGACCAAGCAGGAAAGTTTGACGTTTCGGGTCATGACCCTTCTTCTGAAGGATCTTCTGATGCTGCTTGGCCTGCTGTGTTCATCCAGCTTCACACCGTGTTATCTCATACTCAGTTCTTGGCTTTGTTTCTCTTGTCTTGTGGGGCCCATCAGATTTTCTATTTCCTCTTACCAGTTCGGGTTACCTTTCAGGTTCCCATGCCCCTGACGAGCTCACTCAAATCAGCCCCCATGAGCATGTGCAAATCTCTGTGAGGACATCTGTCCCTGTTAAAATCTAACCTGTAAAGCTTGCACAGATCTAACTTGCTCCACAGCTGGCCAAAAAGACTCAAATCTTATTGCTGACCCTCTAGACCAGCTCCCTAGCCACATATTCAATCAGTTGATCAATCTGTTCTTACGTTCACTAGCTCATGGAACTGGGAGTAATGAGAGATTAATGCTCTACTCTTCAATTTCCTTCCAAATCCCTGTATTCTACTTTCAGGATCTCATCCCTGTTCTTAAAAGTGTTGTTCATACCAGTGTAAACCTCAACTCCTGGCTGACCCCCAGAAGGATGTTTTGTAGCTGATATCTTTGACCCTAGCATTAGGGAATCAGTGCACCATCCTGCAGACGTGTTTCATGCCACAGAATTCCCTTATATCCCCAAAGTAAAACTGGGATGACCTCGATGCCACCGTCTTGTCTCTGCTTGCGCCTCACTGAGAATTCATTGTCTTCACAAGCTTCCAAAATGATGTATCAATTGACAAAAACAATAAACTCTGGAGTCCTGTGCTTTCAACCTTTTTTTTTGACTGTCCGGTAATTACCCATTCCCTAAGCCTCCAACCTGGAATGTTATCACCTCCCTGTATGTGCTTATGCACATAGTCCTTTGCCTCATGGATGCACAATACAGTGACTCCACAGCTGCCCAAGCTCCAAAGCTCAGTTTTGTGCAGCCAATGATACTTCAGAATTGTCTGCCTGTGATATGGTATGTCAGTGACTCCTCACATACAAGAGAATCTACACTCCCATAACTCTGAAAACTATCTGTTTCTCTAGAATAAATATAAATTTACTTAAAATCTTGCAGACAGTAGCTTTATTTCACTTGCATTAACTTCCTTTTCCTTTGGTTTTACTTTATTCTTTTGCTTAGACTTGATTTAATTTTATTTCCCTTATGATCGTGTTTCTTCCTGAAATCCAAATAGCTGTTGCTGATTTAAAGAAGATATTTCGTAGTTTGAGCTATTTTGACTCATTTCATAACAACAGCTTCTCAGCAATCAGTGTGTTCTAAAGTCACGCATCCATCGAAGAGGGCAAAAAACCTTCCCTGATCTCTGTCCTGAAGGTCAGAAAACTCCTAGTGTAAACAAACCCAGCCTGTTAACTCTGTTCTCGTATTGCAACCCTTTCTTTCGAGGAATTGATCTCGTTGACTCCTCTAAATCATCTCCGATGCAGTTCTTTTTCTCCATAAATAAGGAGATCAAAACCATGTACAGTATTTGACAGCATCAATGAAGACAAACAGAGTTAACATTTCGGGCCAAGGGTGACTGGGCCCAAAATGTTAATTTTTAACTGTAATTTTCCTTTCACGAAAACCTGTGGCCACTTCCTGGTTACTAATGAGATTTTCTACCCAGTTAAACCCTCATTAATGATTTGAGGCTAATAACTTTTTCTGTTGCTCTCCCTTCTTGAATAGAAGTATTATATTTGTTAATTTCTAGTCTAACCCAACCTTTCCAGGATCCAACAAATTTTATAAAATGAGCTTCACGTGCCTACTTAATGAGTGACCTCTTTTAAGACTCTAGAAAAAATCTTTCAGGTCCTGTAGACTTATCAGTTTGCAGCCTCATCAGGTTGCTTAGTACTGCTTCCCTAGTAAGAATAATTTTACTAAATTCCTCTCTTCCTTTAACTAACTGATGTATGCATATATCTGGGACAGTTTTGTGTCCTCTTTAGTGAAGATGGAGGAATTTTTTTATTCATTACATCCAATTCTTTATCTACTATTAACTCCTCATGCTTACCCTCTAGAGGACCAACTTCACTTTCTATTCCAGGTGCCTGCTAGAAGCTCTTGCTATCTGTTGTTATGTTTCTATCTAGCTTCCTCTTCTAACTTTGTTGTCCAAATAAATCTTTTAGACATCCTCTGTAGTTCTTTGTATTCAGCTCAGTCATCTGACTTGCCATTCATGTGTGTGCAACTGTATGTTTTTTCCTTCAGTTTGATGCACTTCCTAAACTTCCTTTTGTTAACCATGGATTATGGATTCTTCCCTTGGCATTTTTCTTCATCATAAAAATGTAAATATTCTTAAGTTCCCTTTTAATGTCTGCCTTTACTCTTTTATTGATCTGTCCATTTGCCCAATATCCCAGTCCCCTTTAACTAGCTCAGTTTTCATGCCCACTCAAGTTACCCTACTTTAATTTTACAATACTATTCTCAGACACACTCTTTCTCTTCCAAACTGAATGCCAACTTCAATGATGTTTGATGCTATCTTGTATGTGCCTTTAACTCGGAAATCATTAATCTTGACACATTATACAATACCAGATCTAGGTTAGCCGGGCTTTCTGGTCAATTCTAGAACATGCTGTTACAAGAACAAATATCTCATTATTTGCAGTAGTAGCCTAGACAAGAGTTCATACAGTCTGATTTTTCCAATCACGGCATATATTGATTAAAGCCACCCGTGATTATTGTCATCCCTTCATCACAAGCACCCAATATTTCTTTTTCACTTTGTCTCACATGTGGTTACTCTTTGGGAGCCTGTGCGTCCCTCTCTCTCAAGTGACACCTGTTGCTTACTGTTCCCTATCTCTACACACATCTATTCTACTTCCTGATCTGTCAAACCATGGGAATCTCTAACAATTGCACCAGTGTTTCATTAGGATGCACTTCACTACCTATATCCAGTTTTCTATTCTTTTTGAAAGTCATAGTCCTCTATTTGGTACGCAATCCTTGCCATAATATGGCCACACCCCTGTATTGGCTATCATAATGCACATTTTTCATGTCAATGTATGCCTCATTAACTTTTTTATGAATGTCTGTCTGTTTTTCTTGTCTTTGTAGTATCCAGTCTTCGCTGCTGGTAGTTTTTTTTGTTGCCTCTTATTTTCATTCTTTGATCTAACTTTCGACATTAGTATTTTGCTGCCTTGTCTTGCTTCTATCCCTTGATCTGTAAGATTTGTCCATGCTTGATCCCTGACGCCCATTTCTTTACTTTAAAGCTGTCTCTATATCTTCATTTGCGCTGCTCAGAGAACAGCAGTCCCTGTGTGGTGCTGTTGTAGACCATCCTAAGCATATAGATCCTACTTCTCCCTTTTCCAGTCTAGGTGCCACTGTCCTGTGAACTAGAATCCAAATCTCCCACTCTGGTCTTTGAGCCATGCATTCTGTTCTCTACTCATGCTGTGCAAATTTGCGCATGGCTCAGATAACAATTATAGATTATTTCCTTCAAAATTCAAGGCATTTGAAGCATTCCAGATGGCATTGGATGATTATTTAAACAAAAATAATCTGCACGAGTGTGAGCAGAAATCGGACTGACACTAGGCAATGATGCTCATTTAACAAGCCCATGCAGGCATGATGTGCTGAATGGGGCTAATGGGCCTTCTGCACTATATGACTTAGAATCATATAATTTAACAGTACAAGAGGAAGGTATTCAATCCACGTCTGTACCAGCTCCCAAAAGAGCTACCCAGCTCGTCCCATTCTCCAGACCTATTTCCATAATCGTATAAATTCAACACTTCCAAATCTATATCCAGCTCTATTTTGGAATTCTTGTATAGAATGTGCCTCCACAATCTCCCAGGCAGGGCATTCCAAATCCTAACAATTTTCTAAAGAAGTTTTTTCTCATCTTACTCCTAGCTGTCTTGCTGATGATCTTGAAATTGT
Source organism: Stegostoma tigrinum (assembly GCF_030684315.1). NCBI lineage: Eukaryota > Metazoa > Chordata > Chondrichthyes > Orectolobiformes > Stegostomatidae > Stegostoma > Stegostoma tigrinum. Next base: position 55,079,712 of record NC_081367.1, read on the forward strand.
GACCCCTAATTACTGACACACCGACTAATGGAAATACGATATCCTCCTTTAACCAGTCAGAATTGTTCATCTTCTGAACACTTTTCAGTAAGGTCACCTCTTAATTTTCTGTGCTCCTTGGAGAATAAACTCAATTTCTCTTATCTTTCCTTGTATGCAAAAACCAACATTGCTGGTTCCATTCTAGTAAATCTCTTTTACACTCTCTCCAGGGCTTGAACATCCTTAAATAAGGTGCCCAGAATTGGGCACAACATCCCAAATGTAGTTTGACCAATGATTTTTGAGGTCTAGTGTCACTTCCTTGCTTTTACGCTCCATACCTTTGTAAGCCCAAGGATCCTCTAAGCTGCCTTAACTCTTTCAACTTGCCTGGCCACCCTCTGAGAATTATACATATGAACCCTGAGATCCCTCTGCTCCTGCAGTTCCCTCAAAGTTGTACATTGAATGTGTATTTTCTGTCTCTGTTCCTTCTACCAAAGTGATTACCTAATTTCTCTGTATTGACATTCATCTGCCAGATGTCTGCCCATTTGGCCAACTTTTCAATGTCTCTCTGAAGTGACTCAGCATCATTTTCACAATTTGCTTTTCATCCTCGCTTGGTATCCTCTATAAATTTAGAGATTTTGCCCTCAACACCCATCTCCAAATCATTTTCTAAATTAGAAAAAGTGAAGGTCCCAGTATTGATCCCTGGGGAATGACACTGTCAACTCATCAGCAATGAGAAGTGCCCATCTATACTACCTTATGTTCCCTAGTTGTTTAAACCAACTTTTAATCCCTGTTGCCAAGGGCCCATCAATCCTCCAGTTGCCCAGGACTGATGTATTCAGACAGGCCTGGAGAATTTCTGTCAACAGTTCTGCAGTTTGGTCCTTTCCCTCTCCCAGCAGTGTCAAAAGTATCCCAGCCAGGCCTGGTGACTTGTCTGCCTGGAGTGTCGTCAGTCTCTTTAGCACCACCTCACAACACTGCAAAGTTGCTCAATGCCGACATTTTCAAGTTGGCCATTGTCACCATTTCTAATTTGGTCAAGACAGAAGCCAAATACTGACTTAGTACCTCTGCCATAACCTTTGCTTCCATGTGCAGCTTACCCTGCTTGTTTCTATGGGCCCCACTAATCCTTTACAATTAATATATTTGAAGGACATTTTACTACTTTAGTGCAGCCTACCGTAGTCTCCTCAAGCTCACTTACGTGTTTCTGTAAAATTCTGCTTTTTAATTCAGTACATAACTTCTCATATGCCTTCACTAGAACCTCATTTCTAGTTCTACCAATGTTGTTGTTGTCAATGTGGACCACTGCAACTTAGTCTCCTCTGTTGCACTGTAAATTCTTTTGCAGCCTAGAACAGATGTCCTGAGTCATGTCACTTGATAGACAATGGATAGCTGTCCAGATTTGCGCTGTTTGCAGAGAACCATGTGAATCCCTTGCTATAATGTCTCCTTCTACTGCTACTTTTGTCTTAGTCTACCTTTTGAATGACTTCCTGAGCTATGATACTATGGCCAGTTGGCACTTTCACCCTGCAGTCCTCACTGTCTTTTTAAAGGCTTGATTTTTCAGTTAGTTTATTTGTTTTAACTACATGTTTATTAAGGATTCCACTTCATCCAATGGCAAGTCTCAAGTAACGGCCAGCTAGGAGTGAGTTACAAGACTACAACCCCATCAAGGGGTTCAGATTATTAACCACTTTCATTGTTTATATATTAATCCTAAAATTGGATAACAACCTTGATTGTCTTCCCTTATACTTTGAGATTTTTGTCTTCATTTCTCTGCCATTTTCTTTTGCTTGCATCCTCCAAAAGTGGGGATTCTTATGAAGGCACAGATCCTAGACTGAACCTCTCATGCTGCAGAGTGCTACAATGGGTATGTGCTGATTACTGTCCCTCTAGTGTTAGAGATGCATCATTTGACAGCTGCAGATCTCAGACTGACTCTGCAGTATGGCGAGCACATAGTGTATGCATCATTTGAGTATGTTGAATAACATGTCTGGGCAGGTGGCACTTGAACCCAGACCTTGCCGAAAGGCAGGGTGACTACCACTATGTATCAAGTCCTCATCCTTAGCATCTTTTTGAAAACTAGACACCACCAATTAGTTCTCTTTTGAACATCTTTCTCTGTTACTTTGCTTAGATTAATGAAAATTCAAATTCATCTCAGGGATAATTGGATGGATTTTTTAATGGTCAGTTGAACTGCAACCTCTCGTTTTGTCCTTTATGGAAGTTTATACGGAACTTTATTTCCATCTCAAACCTTCAACCTCCTGGCTCAGAAGCAACAAGCAGCATTGAGAGATACAGATAAAGTGGTGTGGGACTTTGAGCAGTTGGACGAGGTGCTGGAAAACTAATCGTGGCTAATGGTGTGCCATTATTGAAGACAGGCTGCAAGGAAAAGCCAGGGAATTCCAAATTAGTGAACCTAATGTCATGGTGGATAAGTTGTCATAGGAGATGCGGACACAGGATTTATATGCATTTGGAAAGGCAAGGACTGATTAGGAATAATCAGCACAGCTTTGTGTGTTAGAAATCATGTCTCTAAAATTTAATTAAGGTTTTTGAAGAAGTAACTATGAAAGTAGATGAAGGCAGTGTTAGATGTTTTGTACATGGACTTTAGCAAAGCCTTTGACAAGGTCCATGTGGTAGACTGGTTAGTAATGTTAAATCACGTGGACTCCAGGGAGAGCTAGCCTTGATGGTAGGAGATAGGGTGCAAGGTTGTTCAAAGTAGAGACCAGTGGCCAGTGGTGTGCTGCAAGGATTGATGCTGGGTCTACTGTAGTTTGTCATTTATAGAAACAATTTCATAGAGTCACAGAATCCCTATAATAGAAGCCACAGAAGCAGATCATTTCGTCCATCACATTCACACCTGACACTGTGATGAGCATCCCACCCAGAACTTTATCTACTCCCCTTGCTCATCCCTGTAACCGTACATGGCTAATCCACCTAATCTTCTATATCCTGGACACTATGGGCAATTTAGCATAGCTAATCCACCTAATCTGCATGTAAGCATTTATCGCTCATCCTCAGTTACCCTGAGTAGGCAGTGGTGAGCAATCAGCTTGAACTGCTACAGTCCTTTGGGTATAGATAGACCTATATTACTGTTTCGGTGGGAGTTCTTGGGAGATGGCCCAATGGCAATGAGTGAACAACAATATATTTCATGGTCAGGATGCTGAGTGGCTTGGAGAGGAGCTTGTAGGTGGTGATAGTCGGGTGCATTGGTTGCCTTTGGCCCTTTAGATGATAGTCGTGAAGTGTTTCAAAGTTGCTGTCAAAGTAGCCTGGGTGACTTTCTGCACTGCATTTTGTGAATAGTACACACTTCTGCTCTTGTCTGTTGTTGATGGAGGGAGTGAATGTTCGTGGATGTGGTGACAATCAAGTGGACTGCCATGTCTGGGATAAAGTCAAGCTTCTTGACTGTTGTTTGAGTTCAACTTGTCCAAGCAAGTGGGGAATATTCCATCCCACTTTTGACCTTTTGGCTTCTGTATGGTGGTCAGCCTTTTGAGGAGTCAGGAGGTGAGCTATTCACAGCAATTCTAGACTCTGACCTGCTCTTCCAGGCACAGTATTTATGTGGTCGGTCAGTTTCTGGTCAGTGCCAAACCTTGGGATATTAATAATGAGGAGAATCAGCGGCAGCAGCAGTCGTGCCTTTGAATGTCAGTGGACAATGTCTAATTTATGCCTTATCGGCGATAGCCGTTACATGAATATTACTTGTCACTTGTCAGCCTAAATCTGGATATTGGTGGATCTGAAGCAGTGCCCTCAGTCGTAGGCATCTGAACGTTGTTTTTCTGCCATCCAGTTCACTCTCCTGCTCACTACTGTGCTCTTTTGCCTGTCTGATTTTGTGTAAAACAATAAATGGTGTGTCTTTACATTTTGCTTCCAGTTGCAAACTCTTTACTTAAACAGCAGATAAATGGCCTAGTTCTGCTTTTAGTTAATCCATTGTCATTCAGGGACCAAGGTCCTTTTAAGAACCTATTATTCAATAGCTGTCAGTCTAGACAGTGTAAATGTCATAACTAAGTACCTTAAGCTGTTCTGTAATGCTCAATTATCAAAAATATAGAATGGCATTGTACTTTCAATAGGTTCAGTTTATATTTCAATGCATAACTGCTGTTTATCAACCAACTTTGATTGAGAAAAGTAATGTATTCACTGACAATGACAATTTATAATAAATACCCAAAAGAGTAGTGTTGTTATGGATTGCTTAATAGGATGGGTGAGAAAGATATGCACTGTCAGTAGTCTGGAGCAATATGTAGGTCGAAATCTATCCTCGGGGCTCACATTCCTCAGGCATTAGGTTTCTGAATTTCGATTCACAGAAAAATGGGGATTTCATAATGAAGGCTCAATAATATAACATAAAAGGGGAAAAAAGTCTAAAAAAGTAGTGAATATAGTTTGGACAAAGGCAGAAAGAACACTGAATAGAGTTGCCTTTCAGTGCCAACACAAAGTGGGGCCATATTTATACAGTGAGACAATGACTGTTTCATTTTAAAAGAAACCAGTCCGGCTGATAGCACAGATGAATTAAAATAGGTTGGGGAGCACTGAGCCTGTTTGAGCTTTGATGTTAAGACTGGATCTCTGTCTCATTTGTCTCCTGCCCCCACTTCCTCAAATTTGATTTGTCCAACTCTGTTAAGGGAAGGTTGAGAACAGTATAAAACTGATTCTCTTCTTAGTTTAAAATTTGCGCTTTAGGAGAGAACAAGAAAGTTATATCTCAATACAAATAAGTATCCTCCACTAAAGTGGTGTTTCTTTCCAGTTGTTTAGAATACAACTCTAGCAAAATAAAATGTCTTTTTTCTAATCATCAGGTGCATAAGATTCTAAAATTGCAAATCACCACTTTAAGACCTTCATAAAGATTAAAAAAATCTTAGTCTGCAAAGGTATAGTTTACTTAAAGCAAAGCTGTTTCTGTGTGGGTGTGCCTGGCTTCCTCATTTGAATACAGCTTGTGCTGGCAGGGTTCAGTGATGTGGGAGGTGATGGCTTTTGTAGCATTTGTTTAATCTGAAATGCCTTTTTTAATAGCTTGAGGCACAGAATTCTGACAACACCTGCCTATCTGAGAGCTGAACTGTGTCTGTGGCATTTGTCAGATATTCTTAAATATCTTCTGTTTGTAGGGGTGAGGAGTGCAAATAACACGAAGGAATTCAGCATAAACAGTGGCAATTGCAGCATAAAGAAATGAGAAATATAATCATGGACTTAAAGCAAGAGGCTGATCTCCTGGCTCTGATTTGAAGATAATTCAGTCCAAGGGTGTTTTTAAAATTATTTTCTTTGCCTGCATTTATTTTACAGTGCTCCATTCGGATGCAACTGCCACGTTAGTTTGCTTATTTTGCAACTTTTGAAGTTTAAACAAATCTATATCCATAGAAAATTTTTTTATGTATGATTGTGTGTGGGTAGTTTGATTTTCAGAAGTTGGTAGTGGTTGGCTCTTGGCTGGCTGACCTCACAAGGCCTCTGTCTAATTTGATCTTTGGAAAGGAATTTGATACCGTGAAATACTGACTTGTGAAGATTTAGTAGAAGGTAGAGCACTGGGCTCATGAAGAAGAAATCAGCCAGGGTTCCTGACCCAGTGGTTATCCAGTGACACCTGCTGGAATGTGCATGTCCACAGACTCCTGGGTAAGAACATGCTTGAATATAGTATTCTCCACAATTACACATTCAAGTGATACTTGTCCTGATTCACACCTGGAGAATGTGTACGTCTGGAAGTCTGAGGATAGCTGGTATTTGTGAAGATGTACTGTACCTTGGGAATTTCAAGTTGAGAGAAATGGAAGAATATAAATAAATAAACAAACAAACACTACAACAACTCGGCAATTTAAAATGATAAGGCATGCACTAATTAGCAGTGGTCAGGTAGTGAAAACTCCTTCCAGGAAGAATGTGTTGCATTTATCGTTCATAGCACCAAGTAACACACTAACTGTGACACGGTTTAGTTCCTTGTAGATGAACTGACAGCCTGGTAAATTAAGGACCTACATTTGCATCATGTCTTTGTTCTGAGACCTTAATTGGCTATTGATTGCTTTGGGATGTAGTTTTGAAGTTTAGCGACTGACATCTTGTAGGAATTGCAAGTTCTATAAGCCTGTTTTAATGCGACATTTTCGTCAAGTGTTTGGGTTTAGCTGGCTAGTTTCATGGTGACTTTTCTCTCCAGGTGCAATCACTTCCTTTTCTCTTCCTTCCAGTATTTGTCAAAGGTCCAGGGGCCAGGAATTTCTAGAGTTAAGAAAGGGCAGATGTGCCTGAAGTATAGTGAGTTGAACTGGAGTTTTGCGTTCTTGAAAATACTTACAGCCTTTGCCGCCGCCTCCCCCAGAAAATGAGTGCTGACTATGACTAGTCTTGTTTTAGCCCCTTTTCCAAAGTATGAATTTACCAGTTTTTACAACAAATCAACACCTCACTGGGACAACGAGGTGTAGAGCTTTGAACACAGCAGGCCGAGCAGGAAAGCTGACGTTTCGGATCTAGACCCTTCTTCAGAATCATCTGTCTGGTGTCAGTTTGTGGTCTGTCAGATTTGTCCGATGCATCTGGTCTTGCTGAGAATTCAGTCCAAAACTCTAGCAGGTAGTGCAGCACTGCACCACTATATCCATTAGCTGAGCTATGAAATATTCTGTGATTTGTGAAGATCATGTTGCCACAAATCACTTGTGATAAAAATATCTTGCATTTGTCAAGCACCTTTTGGGACCAAAGAATGTCCCATGGAACTTACTTTTGAATTGTAGTCATTGTCTAAGTATATTGTTGCTATTGAGCAATATTGTACACGGTTGTTAAGGAGAATGGTTAGCTGATGTCAACTTAAGGATTTGCTTACATTAAAATTCTGTTCACTGGCATGCTGTTCTCAAGCGTCAACTTCCAGCTTCACAACAAACCACACCAGTGCAGCTCTTCACCACCCACATAGTACTGTAGCGAAATTGCAGGCTGTTCTGATTCTGTTAGGAATTACTTAAACAGCAGATCCGAGACATGTTTCAGATGTTTACCTATCATGTGAGAGAGGTCTTGCCTGATGGCTTTGAAGAGCATGATGTTTATTACAGGTAACCCCTAGCAAACTTTGCTTGCTCCTTTTGCAATAATTTGTAGTCCTATAGAGAATGCTACTCCCTCTGAAAGAGAGGTACAGGATCATCATTATTGACGTTCCGTCTGCCTGTGACCTTACAGGACGGAAGACTGTTGATTACCTGTCTATAGTTGAATCCATGGTGGTGCTGATATTATAGATATTCTAGTTGAAGAAGTTGTACCATGACTGAGCTTGGTCTGAGGTGCTGGTTCTGGAGGAGTTCTGACTGTTAATGTATGTGTTGTTGATTATAGTTTCTTCTTCAAACAAATATTAGAATGTAATTAAAAGCAACTAAATCAGGTTAGTCATGTTTGAACTGCCAAGTTTCACTCCTTACTCATGAGGCACTTCCTACAGTGCAGGTGACATTGGAAGATTGTATTTGTTAGATGTACATTGCAATCACAATGGCTGACTGATTTAGTTTGTGGCTTTGATTAAATTTGGTTCCAGCTGTGTGAAGATTGAACATTCTGTAGAGTCTGACTTCTTTCAGGGAAGGAAATCTGCCATCCTCACCTGGCCTGGCCAGATGTGACTCCACTTTAACAGCAGCGTTGTTGACAGTCAAGAAGCTTGACACCATCCAGACAAAGCAGCTTTCTTGATTGGTGCCACATCTGTAAACATTCACTCCCTCAATCACTGATGTTCAGTACCTGCAGTGTGTACAATCTACAAGATGCACTGCAGAAATCCACCAAAAATCCTCAGACAATACCTTCTGGACATTTTCATCTAGAAGGACAAGTACAGTGGCTACAAGAAACATCACCTGCAAGTTCCCCTCTAAGTCACTCTCCATCCTGATTTGGAAATATATTGTCATTCTTTCACCTGTCACTGGGTTAAAATTCTACAGCACGTGGACAGCAGCACTTCAAGAAGGCAGCTCTCACCACCTTCTCAAGGACAACTGAGGACAAACAATACATACTGACTGACCAGCCAGCAACATCCATATCCCATGAGTGAATGAAAATCTTTGGTCTCTAGTCCTGAAAATACATTTGGAACTTCTGAAATGTCAAATGTGTCCCACTTTGGGCCATAGGACATTGAAAGAAGACTAGTGAAATCAAGATACTTGATCCTGATGTGGCTCTGCCTGAGGAACACTCTGATAGAAGGCTCCTATGGATTAAATCTACCAACTGTAAATTTTGCCTTTGGGTGTTTTCTTTTTCTATTTTACCCAAGGAAATATTTCAGTAAATTGCATCCAAAAAAACTTCCAAAAAAGAAATCCAACTTGAAACCGTGCAGAGATAATGGGAACTGCAGATGCTGGAGATTCCAAGATAATAAAATGTGAGGCTGGATGAACACAGCAGGCCAAGCAGCATCTCAGGAGCACAAAAGCTGACGTTTCGGGCCTAGACCCTTCATCAGAGAGGGGGATGGGGGGAGGGAACTGGAATAAATAGGGAGAGAGGGGGAGGCGGACCGAAGATGGAGAGTAAAGAAGATAGGTGGAGAGGGTGTAGGTGGGGAGGTAGGGAGGGGATAGGTCAGTCCAGGGAAGACGGACAGGTCAAGGAGGTGGGATGAGGTTAGTAGGTAGCTGGGGGTGCGGCTTGGGGTGGGAGGAAGGGATGGGTGTGAGGAAGAACCGGTTAGGGAGGCAGAGACAGGTTGGACTGGTTTTGGGATGCAGTGGGTGGGGGGGAAGAGCTGGGCTGGTTGTGTGGTGCAGTGGGGGGAGGGGATGAACTGGGCTGGTTTAGGGATGCAGTGGGGGAAGGGGAGATTTTGAAACTGGTGAAGTCCACATTGATACCATATGGCTGCAGGGTTCCCAGGCGGAATATGAGTTGCTGTTCCTGCAACCTTCGGGTGGCATCATTGTGGCAGTGCAGGAGGCCCATGATGGACATGTCATCAAGAGAATGGGAGGGGGAGTGGAAATGGTTTGCGACTGGGAGGTGCAGTTGTTTGTTGCGAACTGAGCGGAGGTGTTCTGCAAAGCGGTCCCCAAGCCTCCGCTTGGTTTCCCCAATGTAGAGAAAGCCGCACCGGGTACAGTGGATGCAGTATACCACATTGGCAGATGTGCAGGTGAACCTCTGCTTAATGTGGAATGTCATCTTGGGGCCTGGGATGGGGGTGAGGGAGGAGGTGTGGGGACAAGTGTAGCATTTCCTGCGGTTGCAGGGGAAGGTGCCGGGTGTGGTGGGGTTGGAGGGCAGTGTGGAAACCGTGCAGCCTGATTTTATGAGGAGGACTGTATTTCTCTTCAGGATAGAATCTATTTTTCAGTATCTGAAATGGCAGTGATGACAAAATGAGTAATTAGGTACCAGAAATGTGCAGCAAAAGAAGGAATTAAATTAACAAGCACTGTCTCAATCTAATATGTATTATCTTCACGTGCGGTTCAGTATTTAGACCATAATACATGGGGGCCGCATTAGGTTCTTCAGCCCATTGAGTCTGCTCTGCCATTGAGTGAGCTCATGACAAATCCGATGATCCTCAACTCGACTTGCATGCCGTATCCCAGTAAGTGTGAATCCCCTTACTGACTAAAAGTCTGTCTTTCTCAATCTTAAATACATGTAATGACCTAGCGAGCATCAGTGGTGGAGGGAAAGAATGGTTGTGGATGTGGTTCTAATCAAACAGGTTTCTTTGTCCTGGAGGTGTCAGTCATCTTCAGTATTATTGAAGTAACACCGTTACAGGCAAGTGGGGAATCTGTCTATCACACTGCTGACACGTGCCTTATACAAAATCGGACGTTGCTGGAAAAGTTCAGCAGGTCTGGCAGCATTAGCGTTAACCTTTCAGGTCCAGTGACCCTTCCTGAAAACAGAGTGCCTTATATGTCCTTGGGAGTTGGGAGGTGAGTTACAAATGCAGGATTTCTAGCCTTTGACCTACTCCTATAGCCACAGACTTTAAATGGCTAGTCCAATTTAGCTCCCAGTAACTTGGAACCCCCAGGCTGGTCTTTGTTGGGGAGCCAGCAATGTTATTTCTGTTGACATTCTATTGAATGTTCATGGTTCGATATCAATTTTCACTTGCCACTTTTCAGCCCAGGATTGGATACTGTCCAGGTCTTGCTGCATTTGGAGATGAATGGCTTCAGAATCTAGAGAGTTTTGGCTATTATGCAATCATCAGTAGATACTTCCAATTCTGACCTTGTGATGGAAGGGAGCTTGTATGATTGGGCCTAAGATACACTGAGAAACTCCTGAGGATGTCCTGGAACTGAGATGAATAACTTCCAACGGTAAATGCAGCTCGATAACCTCTTTCTGATGACTGACAGGAAATTGATAGGGTAGTAATTGGCCAAATTGGGAATTGTCCTGTTTTTTGTGTACAGGATGTACATGACCAGTTTTCCAAATTTGTGTTGTAGGTGGCAGGCTCATGGCTATACTAGATCAGCTTGACTTGGAGCATGACTAGATCTGGAACAAGAGGTCTAAGTGCTATTGCTCGAATGTTGTCAGGGCCCATTGTCTTTTCAATATCTTGTCTCCTGGTTTTTCTTGATATCATGTGAAATTAATCAAATCAACTGAAGACTGATGTGTGATGCTAGGACCTCCAGAGGAGGCTGAGATGAGTCATCCACCAGGCATTTTTAGTTTTAAGATTTTTGCAAACACTTAAGCCTGATGTTTCGTGCTCCCCGTTGTTGAAGATGAAGATATTTGTGGAGCCGCCTTCTACAATGGGTTTCTGCCCTGAACAAAAGTGAGTCCAGGAGAAATGGGGAAGACTGTCTGCTGGTTAGTTTTATCTAGCTCAAAGGAAGATGTTTCTGGTTGTTGAACATAATCATCTCAGCTCCAGTAGGTGTCCTAAGCCCAACCGTCTTCAGCTCCTTCATCAATAACCTTTGCTCCTTGAAAGTCAAATCTGCAATCATTAATGAACAACGTTCACCATTCCAGACACTGAAGCAGTCCATGTTGATATGTAATGAGTGATACTGTCATGGACAGATGCTTTTTTTGAGAGGCAGGTTAGTGAGAATGAGGTTATGTATGGTTTTCCCCTTATTTTTTCCTCCAATCCCTAAGGGAGACCCAGTCTAGCAGCTATTTTGTTTAGGATGTGAATAGCTCGGTTAGTAATTATGCTGGCAAGTCATTCTTGGTAGATATTGAAGTGCCCCACCCAGAATATATTCTGCACCGATCCATTAGTTGAGAGGTGGCAGTAATTGATAACCAGAAGGTTTCCTTGTCCATGTTTGACGTGATACCATGGGTCACCATTAGATCTCTTCTGAATGTTGTGTATTCCGGGGAAAACTCCCTTCCAACTGTTAACCACCTCTGCTGGGTCTGTATGGTCTGTGGTTCACTACATTATTCACTCAAACTTGGTTGCTTTTAGAGGAAGTCCAAGACAACTTACTACTTTGTGTCTGTTTTCACTGAGGATGATAAAAGAAATCTCCAAGAACTAGAGATCCAAGTTGCTAGGGAGAATGAAGAGTTGAAGAAAATTAAATTGTTAAGGTGGATATACTGGAGAAATTAATGAATCCCCGGGATCTGATGCTGTACTTCACAAAGTGTTGAAGTTGACTGCAAGCCTTTATTTCTTTTGACTCCTTAGAGAATGAGTGGCACTTTTTTTCTTGGCATTCAGTTGATTTGATGGCCACTGCCAGTGACAACCTTATTTTGCCATCCTTAATTGTCCTTGAGAAGATGTGGGGAAGAATCGACCTCTTGATCATGCCATGTCAGACCAAACAAGGATGGGAGATTTACTTTCGTAAAGAAAATTGGCCAACTAGATGGGATTCTGTGATAATCTGACAGTATGTTTATTATTGCGTAGATTAATGTTTCATTTCATAATTATTTCATTAAATTTAAATTCTCCTGATGCCGTTGTGTGATTTTAAACTTCTGCCTTTGGGCCTCTGTTTTTGATTCAATAACGTAACCACTATATTATTATTACTTTGATCTGTAGCAGAGGTTTCACTGGTTACTTTCTGTACCACCACCTGGTATCTAACCAGCTGGGGGAAAAAAAAACCAACGCCAGTATCCTCAACACGACCAACATCCCAAGCGTTGAGGCACTGACCACCCTTAATTGGCTGCAGTGGGCTGGTCTGCATCCACATGACTGACACGAGACTCCCGAAGCAGGTGCTCTAATCCTAGCTTTGAAAGGAGAGCACCAGGTGAACAGAGAAAGTACTTCAGTGATGCTCTTTAAAGCAGCATTGGCGAAGTGTGGCATTCCCACAGATACCTGGGAATCACTGGCCCAAGATCGTCAGAGTGGAGGAGGAGCACCCTGGAAGGCATTGAGCACCTCGAGACTTGCCACTGGAAAAAGTGGAAGCTAGGTGAAAGATGTGCACTGTCACTCCACCTACCTGTTCCCCTGACTGCCACCTGCCCCAAGTGTCATAGAGCTTGTGGTAGCTGCATTGGTCTGTACAGCCCCCTTACCGTTCACCCCGAGGGTGGAAGAGTTATCCTAGTCTGAGGAACTTTGTTGAGTTGAGACTGGAGCTATAGCAGGATTTGAATAGGTTAAGCAACATAAGGGATTAGTCCAAATCCTGTCACTTGAGAGGATACAATCTCTTTGGTGAAATTAGGGTTATTTAAGGGTGTGCAATATAAAGCTACCCAACATCAACACAATATGTTTAATTCGTAACGCCTATCGTAGGTAAATCTGAGTTGTGCTTTTGGTGCTGCTTTATTGAGGTTGTGAAGTTGTTCCTGCAGAGAATGATCCATTTTATGCTGTATCCTGGTAATTAAGAATACAGAAAGCCATCAATCACTAATCTCTTTCATTTTAATGCACATTGTTTAAAAAGAAATCACCAAATGAAGAGTGAAAACCTTGCTTTGGTTACCTGTTCCGTAGGAGTTAACAAACGTTCTATAACTCAATAACCTTACTGATGCTGTAACACAGCTGTTCAGTGGTGAGAAGATATGGTGTCAACTAAGTGAGTGTTTATTGGTTACTGAGCTGCACTCTGTTACTTTGACTCTGAAACTCCCTTTCAGACTTGATCTCATGAATGCTTCCATAACGTCCGCTGTTCCTGCCTGACTGCTCCCAGGTTTCAGAATCTCTCATCTTGTTTACTGATGTTCACAGAGCTAAGGCTATGATTTCAGTGTGTGGGCCATCCCAAGTGCAAGCACAGTTTAGAGCTAGGCAACTAAACTGTTTGCTTCCCTTCAATTTTCGAGTCAAAAGTTGCAGAAAAAGTTGCTCATTTATTCTGAGCACGTTATCTCTATCTAGTGTTACAATTGGTCTCCGGGTGAGGATGCTCACAAATGGTTATGCTGCTGGGTGTGGACGAATAACCTTTTTTGGATTAGTTTTAGTAAGGTTAATTTTTTAAAAAAACTGCCCCTTGTTGATATCTGTATCCAATTTAAGTGCAATTTTAAAACGAATTTAAAGAAAATGGTGAGGTTATTAGCTACTAAATGTAAGAAGATATATCTTAAAATCGACACACAAACATAGATTATAAATGTGAGTTGAATAGAATGATATCAGTTAAAAAGACTTATTGATCAGTCTGTGGACTCTGTGAAGTACAAATAATGGTATGTTGCAGCCATTAAGTTAGATGGTACTTCTAGCACAGATCTTGGTTGATAAGCAATTGATTTCAAGTTTCTTGGTTCTGCAAGTAGCTAGCAGGTTTTTGTCTAGTTTCCTTTCTAACTTCACTGGTTTGTTTGTGTTCCAGCAGTGAATGAGGAAGAATTATGTTTTAACCGCAGGGCAGGAGTGTCGAATGGCTCAAATTATGATCTTCACAGGATACTAGTCCATACTGGCACATCGGCTCGTTAATGTGCGCAAACCAGGGATTAGAGTTTGCTATTTGGGACATTAATCGCAATCGTTTGCTTTCTGCTGAGTGGTAGGGTGGTTAGCCCCTTGTTAGCTCATGAACTCACGGTCCAGTTTGTTTTGATTCAGAGATAGTGGGAACTGCCAATGCTGTAGAATCTGAGATAACAAGTGAGGGGTAGGTCATGCCTCACAAACCTTATCGAGTTTTTTGAGGATGTGACTAGAAAAGTTGATGAGGGTCGAACTGTGGATGTGGTGTATATGGACCTCAGTAAGGCATTTGATAAGGTTCCCCATGATAGGCTCATTCAGAAGGTCAGGAGGAATGGGAATACATGGGAACTTAGCTGCTTGGATACAGAATTGGCTGGCCAACAGAAGACAGCGAGTGGTAGTAGAAGGAAAATATTCTGCCTGGAAGTCAGTGGTGAGTGGGTTTCCACAGGGCTCTGTCCTTGGGCCTCTACTGTTTGTAATTTTTATTAATGACTTAAATGAGGGGATTGAAGGATGGGTCAGCAAGTTTGCAGACGACACAAAGGTTGGAGGTGTCGTTGACAGTATAGAGGGCTGTTGTAGGCTGCAGCGGGACATTGACAGGATGCAGAGATGGGCTGAGAGGTGGCAGATGGAGTTCAACCTGGATAAATGCGAGGTGATGCATTTTGGAAGGTCGAATTTGAAAGCTGAGTACAGGATTAAGGATAGGATTCTTGGCAGTGTGGAGGAACAGAGGGATCTTGGTGTGCGGATACATAGATCCCTTAAAATGGCCACCCAAGTGGACAGCGTTGTTAAGAAAGCATATGGTGTTTTGGCTTTCATTAACAGGGGGATTGAGTTTAAGAGTCGTGAGATCTTGTTGCAGCTCTATAAAACTTTGGTTAGACCGCACTTGGAATACTGCGTCTAGTTCTGGTCACCCTATTATAGGAAAGATGTGGATGCTTTGGAGAGGGTTCAGAGGAGGTTTACCAGGATGCTGCCTGGACTGGAGGGCTTATCTTATGAAGAGAGGTTGACTGAGCTCGGTCTCTTTTCATTGGAGAAAAGGAGAAGGAGAGGGGACCTAATTGAGATATACAAGATAATGAGAGGCATAGATAGAGTTGATAGCCAGAGACTATTTCCCAGGGCAGAAATGGCTAGCACGAGGGGTCATAGTTTTAAGCTGGTTTGAGGAAAGTATAGAGGGGATGTCAGAGGCGGGTTCTTTACACAAAGAGTTGTGAGAGCATGGAATGCGTTGCCAGCAGCAGTTGTGGAAGCAAGGTCATTGGGGTCATTTAAGAGACTGCTGGACATGCACATGGTCACAGAAATTTGAGGGTGCACACATGAGGATCAATGGTCAGCACAACATTGTGGGCTGAAGGGCCTGTTCTGTGCTGTACTGTTCTATGTTCTAAGGTGTAGAGTTGGAGGAACACAGCAGGCCAAACATCATCAGAGGAGGAAGAAGCATCCAGTTCTGAAGAAGCAGCCAGACCCAAAACGTCAGCTTTCCTGCTCCTCTGCTTCTTGGCCAGCTGTGTTCATTCAGTTGTACACCATGTTATCCCAGTTTGTTTTGAGTTGCCTTTCGCCTTTTGGTTGGTTGGTTGCTTCTAGATTCCTATGGCACTTGTAGATATGATATTACAAGATTCCACTCCAGAAAGCCACTAAATTTGTATCCACAGCCATTTTTGACTGTATTTTCTGTTTAAAAAATCACATTGTATTTAAAAGTTCAATTCGTATTAGTAATCCAGGGTTTTGATTAGTTGTAATGATTATAGGCCCATCCATAGTTGCGCTTGGAAGGTAGTGGTGGGAAATTTTTTGAACTGCTATTTGTGATGCAGGTGCTATCACTGCTGAAAACCTATCATAAGAAATAGAAGGAGTAAACTGCCTTCAAGCTTGCTTCACCATTCATTTTTATTGTACCTGATCATTTGCCTGAATCCTGTTTTCTCATATGTCCCGGTATTCCTGATCATCCCTGAGTAATAAGAAAGCTGTCAGTTCTCAGTCTTGAAAGTATGCAATGATAGAGCAATCACATTCCAGTTTGTTGGAGAATTCTGAGGACTCATAACCCTTTGAGTGAAGAAATTTCTCCTCATATCAATCCTATGTTATGCTGAAACCACATTCACATGCTTTGATTTTCAATAACCAGGTGAAATTGTCTCTGAGGCCCCTTTATCGAACCCTTCAGGATTTTGCATCTTTCAGTGGAATCACCCTCACTCTTTGCAACTCCGAGAACAGGCTCAATTTGCGCAGCCTCTCTTCATAAGGTATCAGTTTAATGAATTTTGACAGCATCACTCCGAGCACAAGTACAGCCTCCCCTCAACAGGGAGACCAACATTGCACAATATTCTATAAGTGTGGTCTCACCAAAGACATTCACAATTATAGGAAGTCTGTCTTGTGTTTGCACTCAAATCATTTGCAATAAAGGCTGACTTACAATTTGGCTTCGTAATTACATGCTGTACCTGGTTGCTACCTTTCAGTACTTCTTATTCAAGTACCTCAGTCCTTCTAGATATCAACATTCACAAATTTCTCACATCTCCACTTTTGTTCAAAACAGGAATGCTGTTTTTCAATCCTTATTAAAATGAATACCCCCCTCCCCCGCCAACATGCTGTATTTCATCTGGGACCGTGTCTATTCATTCAATCAAAGTATATTTGTAGTCATTTTTTCATAATCCTCTTTGAATTTCCTCCGAACTTTCTATTAGCTTAGATATGTATTTGATGGTAAATAGCTAAGCAACAGTAGAAAAATTCTACCAAATTGAAAATTTCTCATGTATCTCTGCATCCTGTCTGTTGGGTTCTTAAGAAATAAGGAATGAATCCTTACTCATTCCAAAAGTCCACTTTTATTTCTTCTCATATGTAGACTACATAGTGGCAATTTGAGATGTTTGCAACAGCAGCTTTAATCAAGCTGCTTATGCATTTTTGCTTGATCCTCCCCAAAGTCACAAATAATGCTCAGTCCATTCTGTTAGACTATTCTACGATATCTTCCCATGACATAATTGCAAGCTGTTCCCCACACCCTAACTACAAGATCTAAATAACAGTCTGTTGATCATGAGCTTCGTATCTGCTTCAAACTGATCTCCTTAGTCTTGACTGCACCTGCAAGTCAGCTTTGTGCAATGGCATTTGTAAATTTAACCCTCGTTATGCTGTAGCTCAATCACACAATTTTCAATATACTCTACATGCTCTGTGCACTAATATATCACTCCATCTCCGTAACCTATTTTTTTTGCATGTACTGGTTCCAACTTATTTGTGCAAATAATTAACAATGCTAATGAATTTATAACTTGTGATTTTTGTTTTGTAAAATTGTGGTAACTGAATCATACAGGCCTTATATTGTGCTTTGTAAAGCCATGCTAACTTTGATTACACTGTTTCAAAGTACATTGTTAAAAGTTCTTAATATTCCAGCATTTATCTAATGAGTGATTTCAGGCCAACCTGTGGTTACTTGTTTTCTCTGTTCTGACTAGCAGAGTTACATTTGCTAACTTCCAACCTACTGGGACCAAAATAGATGTAGACAATTTTGGAAAATCATAGCTAGCACACCACCTACCCCCACTACATCTTTGCGTGCTGCTAGATCGGAAATTCCAAGGTTTTTATATTGAAACAGTGAAAAAACATTGTATGTCCAACTTGATATCAAGTGTTTTTATCCCACTGGCTTTTGTGTTTTGTATCTTTTCTTCCACAGCCCCCCACCCACCCCCGGCCAAAGTATTTGTTGCAGTCAGTGCTCAGCAGTCAGAGTGGCCACGATAAACTGTCATCCTCTCCAGAAATAGTAGGAACTGCAGATGCTGGAGAATCTGAAATAATAAGGTGCAGAGCTGGATGAACACAGCAGGCCAAGCAGCATCAGAGGAGCAGGAAAACTGATGTTTCGGACCTAGACCCCCCTCCCCCAGAAATGGGGGAGGGGAAGAGGGTTCTGAAATAAATTGGGAGAGAGGGGGAGGCGGATTGAAGATGGATAGAGGAGAAGATAGGTGGAGAGGAGTCGGATAGGCCAAAGAGGCCGGGATGGAGCCAGTAAAGATAAGTGTAGGTGAGAAGTTAGGGAGGAGATAGGTCGGCCCAGGGCGGACGGACAGGTCAAGGGAGCGGGATGAGGCTAGTAGGTAGGAGATGGGGTGGGGCTTGAGGTGGGAGGAAGAGGATAGGTGGGAGGAAGGACAGGTTAGGGAGGCGGGGACTGTCCCTGGGACTCCCTTGTCTGCTCCACACTCCCCTCCAGCCCCACCACACCAGCACTTGTCCCTGCAACCGCAGAAAGTGCTACACCTGCCCCTACACTACCTCCCTCACCCTCAACCCAGGCCTCAAGAAGACTTTTCACACCAAGCAGATGTTCACCTGCACATCTACTGAAGTGGTATACTGTACCCACTGTTCCCGTTGTAGCCTCCTCTACATTGGGGAAACCAAGCGGAGGCTTGGGGACCGTTTTGCAGAACACCTACGCTCGGTTTGCACTAAACAACTGCACTTCCTAGTCGTGAACCTTTTCAACTCCCCCTCCCATTCCTCGGATGACATATCCATACTGGGCTGCCTCCACAGCTACAGTGATGCCATCAGAAGGTTGCAGGAAGAGCACCTCGTATTCCGCTTGGGATCCCTGCAGCCCAATGGTATCAATGTGGACTTCACAAGCTTCAAAATCTCCCCTTCCCCTACTGCATCCCAAAACCAGCCCGGCATGTCCCTGTCTCCCTAACCTGTCCTTCCTCCCACCTATCCCTTTCCTCTCACCTCAAGCCCTAGCCTCATTCTGCTCCCTTGACCTGGCTGTCCTCCCTGGACTGACCTATCTCCTCCCTAACTCCCCACCTACACTCAGCTTTACTGGCTCCATCCCTGCCTCTTTGACCTGTCTGTCTCCTCTCCGCCTATCTTCTCCTCTATCCAGCTTCTATCCGCCTTCCTCTCCCTCCCTATTTATTTCAGAAGCCCCTTCACCTCCATTTCTGATGAAGGGTCTAAGCCCGAAATATCAGCTTTCCTGCTCCTCTGCTGCTTGGCCTGCTGTGTTCATCCAGCTCTACACCTTGTTATCTCTGTCATTCTGTCTAATTTGCTTGCTGTTTTAAATTGTTTTATCAAAATGTAGATTGCTGCTAAGTATCATATGAAGGTTATCTGAATACATTGTAGAAAGAAACAAAACATTTACATTTTGGTAGCCGTTACTCCAACAATATGGTGGTACCCTAATACTGAATATGTCATTATTTGTGCATGGGAACATCTATTATTCACCTGTTGTTGAAAATGTTTCTGTATGTCTGCTGTTGAAGTGCAGGACCTCTAGTATCAGCATCCTAAATAGATAGCAGGATCTGGTGGAGTTTTATTTTTCACTTTTACTCACCAGAGCCCTCTGGTTAAAACGCAGGCTACACAAGCAGCTGCATTTAAAAACAAAAACTAACCGTTCATTAGAAATTTAAATTAAATCAAGTTATTTCATTTATAGCAGTTCGGGTAACTGCTGGCAGCACTTACGTTGTAGATAAATAATCCCATCAGTCACTGGTTTATTGTCAGTCAGCAAAAGAACAATAGTAATAGAATATACAGATGTTCACATGGGACCACATAAGAGTTGGGAATAGTATCAATTAGATTTTGTATCAGTTGGAGAGACTGCAATACTGTATCCAGTCCCTCACTGTTTGAGATAGCCAAGAGTCAAATCCCCTGTACCTTACTGGATGGGGTAGGTAAGAGTCTTGTGCACTCTCCTTTGCTGGGTTAGATGCAGGTAAACAGTCCCTTGCCTTGTGATGTGGGTAACAGTCTGATGTTTCCAACTGAATGGAAGCTCAGCACTCAGACCAGAGAGTTAAACGAAGTACTGAGGCCCTCACTGCTGAGTTGGCTGATCGGATGTAGAATTCAAGTGTTGAATACAGTATAGTAATGCTGACTTCACTCCCCTTGAGCTAGGGTGGGATAATTCAGAATTACATAATCCTCGGCTATATTACTTGAAGTGAAAAGAATCTTACGCAAGACTTGCCATATGTTTTGGCCCAGTGTGATCTTGAAGCCGTACAAGTCAATGGGACCCAGGCTTCATAATGGGCTTTGTTCATGTTGCACTACCAGTCTTGACGACAATCATCTGATAACAAGTCTTGACATCTGTTAACAAAAGTGAGGTACCTGCAGACTGCTTGGGAATGTTTGTACCAGGAGGGCAGAGAACATGCATCATCAAAGCATCTTCAAACCTTCTTGAAAAAATACATCAGCCCCACCAACTTGCTGGACTCTGCTGCCCAAAACCACCCAAACTAGTGAAACAGCATTCACTTAGATACCAGACATCTTGAACATCTCCAGAAGGCCAAGTGCACACTGCAGAAGGGATGTACGAGAGCGCTCTCATCTCACCTGCCAGCGTCTTCAAACACCACCTGTGACGGGTTGTGCATGTCCAATATTAATCTGCTTTGTCTCCTCATGAGCTGCAATTATGCGCTGGAAGAAAGTCATCCTTTGTCTAGAGGAACCACTAAGAAGAGGAGAGTGGTTGAGTTACAATTTTAGTGGTTGATTGCATTGGACAGATATGAGGAGGACCCAAAAGATTGTGGGTGCTGTGTTAAGATATTTCAAAGAATAACACTTACTTCAGGCTAGAGGGAGACTATTCAGTAGTCCTGTCCATGCACTGGCTCTTCAGGTGAGTATTTCACTTGGTCCCACTAACCTACCTTCTCCTAGTAACCCTGAACATCGAGTAGAAGTTTGACTCCCTCTGGAATGCTTCAGTTGAACCTGCTTCAAGTTAGGAATTATGTTGGAGACTCTAACCACTCACTTTGTGAAAATGCAAACCGGGGTAGTTGTCGGCCCTTCAGCTCCTTGAGCCAGCTCTGCCATTCAGTAAAGTCTTGGTTGGTCTTATTATAGAATCATAGAATCCTAGAATCCCTACAATGCAGAAAGAGGCCATTTAGGCCATTGAGCCTGCATCCCACCCAGAGCCAGTTCCACAAACCCCTCCTGTTCCTTAAACAACTAATCCACCTAACTTACACATCCCTGGATGGGGAAATTTAGCATGGCCAGTCCACCTAATCTGCATACCTTTGCACTGTAGTTTGGTGGAGTTGAAGAGGCTCGCGACTGGGAGGTGCTGTCGTTTGTCGCAAACTGAGTGTAGGTGTTCCACAAAGCAGCCTCCAAGCCTCTGCTTGGTTTCCCAACTCCCCCTCCACTCCTTGGATGACATGGTCCATCCTGGGCCTCCTCCAGTGCCACAACAATGCCACCAGAAGGTTGCAGGAAAAGCACTTCATTTCGCTTGGGAACCCTACAGCTCAATGGTATCAAAGTGGATTTCACAAGCTTCAAAATCTCCCAGCCCAGATCATCCCCACCTCCCTAACCTGTCCGTCCTTTCTCCCACCTATCCACTCCTCCCCCCTCAACACCCTCCCCCACCTGCTACCTACCGGCCTCATCCTCACCTCCTTGACCTGTCTGTCTCCTCTCCGCCTATCTGTTCCTTTATCTATCTTCCATCCACCTCCACCACCCCCCCCACTTATTTCAGAATCCCCTTCCCCCTCCCCCAATTCTGAAGAAGGGTCTAGACCCGAAACGTCAGCTTTTGTGCTCCTCTGATGCTGCTTGGCCTGCTGTGTTCATCCAGCTGTACACCTTGTTATCTCAGATTCTCCAGCATCAGCTGATCCTAATATCCCTGAATCTATCTAACTTTTGTTTAAAACTATTCAAGGACTCTTGCTTCCGCCACATTCCCAGGAGAGTTCCAAAAGACAGTCTTCCAAGAGAAGTCCAAGATAATAAAATGTGAGGCTGGATGAACACAGCAGGCCAAGCAGCATCTCAGGAGCACAAAAGCTAGCAGTTTCAAGGCCGAAGAGATTACAAGAGAGTTGCAATGGGAGAGAGATTCCCTGAGGCTGGTCCGGAGGGTAACTTCTTCAGTGCTCCTGAGATGCTGCTTGGCCTGCTGTGTTCATCCAGCCTCACATTTTATTATCTTGGAATTTTCCAGCATCTGCAGTTCCCATTATCTCTCTTCCAAGAGAAGACTGTGTTAGCCTAATCTCTGTTTTACATGGGAAGCCCCTTACTTTTAAACAGTGTCCCTTACTTTTAGGTTTTCCCATAAGAGGAAAAATCTCTGTGCATATCTATCCAGTCAGAGTTTGTCAGGATTTCAGATGTTTCAGCCAATTTAGTTTCTATCCTTCTAAGTTATGATAGATACAAGCCTCATCTGTCCAATCTTTATTCATAAAATCATCCATCCGCTTCAGATCTTACTCTAACCCTCTCTGATTTGTCTCCAACGTACAGTCGGTTCTGATGTAATGCATGTTTCTTCAATGTGAATTGGTTTGAATGCAATTGAAGAATTGTACAATGCTATTTGTAGAATGTGAACTTTCCCTACTTGTATTTGTTATGACACAGTTCCATCCCCTTCACTTTAAATATCGCTGTTATTGCACAATTTTCTTAACACGAGATTGCATGAGAATGAAACTATCACGACATATCAGAACTGACGATATTCGCATTGAATATGAGGGGCGAACTTAACAAAAGTAAGTTTGTAAGTGGTTGACAATGGATAGGCAGTGCGGCCCATGAGAAAAAACAGGCAGCCTTAGGATTGGGAGCATTTTAGAATTCTGCAGAAGCCAAAATGTTTAGTGAAGATGGGGAAAACAAAGTACAAAAGTAACATTCCTGGAAATTTAGAAAGTAATGACAATACACTCGATAACTATATGAAGAGAAAAAGATTATTTAATCCAAATGTGGGTCCCTAATAGTCGTAACTGAGAAATTGTAATGGAGAATAAAGAAACTTGCGAACAACTGAAAACATATTTTTGGTTCTGTCCTCACACAAAAGAGGGCACAAATTCTCAAAAATATGACGAAGCAAGGATCTAATTAGAGGGTGGAATTGAAGGAACCCAGGTATTCATAAGAAAATGCTGCTTGGGAAACAAGCTGAAAGGTTGACCTATCACAAGAGCCTGATGATCTATATCCCCAGAGTATTGAAGATTGTGGTCCTGGAAATGTTTGCATTAGTGGTCATGTTTCAAATTTCTCTAGGCTTTGGAGCAGCTCCTACAGATTCAAGGGTAGCAAATGTAACCTCACTTTAAAAGAGGAGGGATGGGGGTGGGTTGGTAAAAAGACACACCCAGACATAAGTAGCGGGGAAATACTAGAATCTTGATTATGTTTTTTTAATCAACCTATTCAGAGGTATTATTGCATGCCTCTGGAGCAAGTGGGATTGAACCTGAACCTCTTGCTATGGAGGTAGAGTCACTATCACTGCACCACAAGACCTCCAGGAGTCTATTACAAACAACATAGAAGCAGAACTTATGGAAAGCATTGGCATTGGACAAAACCAACATTTGTTTACGATAGGCAAATCATGCTTCACAAATCCACTGGAGTTTTTGAGGCTTTAACTGGTAAAATATATAATGGAGAACAAATGGACATAGTGTATTTAGATTTTCAGAAGGTCTTTTGATGAGCCTCCTCATGAAGTATTGGGGTAAAATTACAGCACTTGGGATAGAGACTAATATATTGGCATAGATTGAGGGTTGGTGGATAGAAAGGGAATTGTAGAAATAAATGGATGAACACAGCAGACCAAGCTGTATCAGAGGACCAGGAAAGCTGACGTTTTGGGTTGAGAACCTTCTTCAGAAATGGGGGAGGGGAGGGGGATTCTGAAATAAATAGGGAGGGGGGGAGGCGGATAGAAGATGGATAAGGGAGAAGATAAGTGGAGAGGAGATAGACAGGTCTAGGAGGCGGGGTTGGAGCTAGTGAAGGTGAATGTAGGTGGGGAGTTAAGTAGGGAATAGGTCGGTCTAGGGAGGACAGACAGGTCAAGGAGACGGGATGAGGTTGGTGGGTAGGAGATGGGGATGGGGCTTGAGGGGGGAGGAATGGTTAGGGATGCGGGGACTAGCTGGACTGGTTTTGGGATGCAGTCGGTTGTGGGGGGCGGGGGGGAGGGATTTTGAAGCTTGTGAAGTCCACATTGATACCCTTGGGCTGCAGGGTTCCTCAGCGAAATAGGAGATGCTGTTCCTGCAGCTTTCGGGTGGCGTCATTGTGGCAATGCAGGAGGCAGAGGATGGAACATGTCATCCAAGGAGTGGGAGGAGGAGTTGAAATGGCTTCCGACTGGGAGGTGTAGTTGTTTGTCGCAAACTGAGCGTAGGTGTTCTGCAAAGCGATCCCCAAGCCTCTGCTTGGTTTCCCCGATGTAGAGGACGCCACAACAGGAACAGCAGATACAGTATACCACTTCGGCGAATGTGCAGGTGAACTTTTGTTTGATGCGGAAGGTCTTCTTAGGGCCTGGGATGGGGGTGAGGGGCAGGGTGGGAGGTGTAGGGACAGGTGTAGCACTTCCTGTGTTTGCAGGGAAAATTGCCGGGGTTAGTGGGGCTGGAGGGGAGTGTGGAGCAGACAAGGGTGCCATGGAGAATGTGGTCCCTCTGGAAAGCAGATAAGGGTGGGGAGGGAAAAATGTCTTTGGTGGGGTCAGATTGCAGATGGCGGAAATGTTGGAGGATGATGTGTTGGACTCGGAGGTTGGTGGGCTGGTACGTGACGACGAGGGAGATTCTGTTATGGTTATTGCGGGTAGGGGGTGTGAGGGATGAGTTGCAGGAAATGCAGGAGACACGGTCGAGGGCATTTTCAACTACTGTGGAGGGGAAGTTGCGGTCCTTGAAAAAAGAGGATGTCTGGGAGTGGAATGCCTCATCTCGGGGGTAAATGCGGCAGAGGCGAAGGAATTGGGAATGGGATGGCCTTTTTGCAGGAAAGTGGGTGAGAGGAGGTATATTCTAGGTAGTTGTGGGAGTCAGTAGGTTTGAAATGGATATCGGCTTCCAGGTGGATGCCAAAGATGGAGACAGAGAGGTCCAGGAAGGAGAGAGCGGTATCAGAGATGGTTGAGGTGAACTTAAGGTTGGGGTGGAAGGTGTTAGTGAAGTGGATGAACTGTTCGAGCTCCTTGTGGGAGCACGAGGTGGCGCCGAAACAGTCATCAATGTAACGGATAAAGAAGTGGGGGATTGGGCCGAAGCTATGCTTGCCTCTGTAGGACACGTGGAACAATTCCTCTTCCAAAGCTACACTGGTCAGCTTTCCTGCTCCTCTGATGCACATGGCCTGCTGTGTTTATCCAGCTGTACACCGTGTTGTCTCAGATTTTCCGACATTGGCAGTTCCTACTATCTCTGTAGAAATAAATGGGTCTTTTTACAAGGGGCAGGCAGTGATTAGTGGAGTACAACGAGGTCAGTGCTTGGGCTCCCACTATTCACTTAACTGAACTGGATGAGGGAGCCAAATGTAATTTCCATGTTAATGACAAAAACACTAGGTAGAACAATGATAATGGGCACTGCAGATGCTGGAGAATCCAAGATAATAAAATGTGAGGCTGGATGAACACAGCAGGCCAAGCAGCATCCCAGGAGCGCACAAGCTGACGTTTTGGGCCTAGACCCTTCTTCAGCTTTTGTGCTCCTGGGATGCTGCTTGGCCTGCTGTGTTCATCCAGCCTCACATTTTATTATCTTAGGTAGAACAATGAGTTGAATGGAGTGTGCAAAGTAGCTTCAAGCTGATTTAGGTATGTTGACTGATTTGGTAAACACAGGGCAAATGCAGTGCAGTGTAGCTAAATGCGAAGGTATTTACTTAAGTTTGGAATCTCGAAAGGTCAAGTATTATTTAAATGGTGATATGTTGGGAACTGTGGAAGTATAACTGTCATATACTAGTCAACTAAAGTAAACCGGCAGGTATAGCAAGCAGTTTGGAAGACAAAGGGTAGTGAGGCTGTGGGGAATTCTCTCCACAGAAGGTGATAGGTAAATTTCTCTATTTTAAAGGCATCAAGGCATAGAAGAAGAAAGCAGGAATAGGGCTGAGATAGAAGATCAGCCATAATCGTATTGAATGGTGGAGCAGACTCAAAGAACTGAATGGTCTACTCCCCCTTGTTTCTAAGTTCCTCTGTGTAAACAAGTTGGTTTATTCTATTTTATCTTTTCTTTACTGTAATAAACTTCTGTGACAATTAAAACTAAATTTACTGTATTACGTGCATGTGTTTCATTGAAAGACCACTTTGTTAAATAGATTAATCTATCATGGGGTGATTTGGCCAAATCTCATGCAAATGAGAATAAAAGGTATGACTTCATAAAGGAAGGTAGCCTCCTGTAAAGCAGTAACTGAGACACATTGAGGCAGAAATTAAGGTGTTTTCTCCTGAATCTAACCATGTTGTACCTAACCTTAGAGTTAGCACTTAATACTGAGGCTTTGTCCATAATGGAAAATTTGCAATTCTATAGCGTTAACAAAACTTAGCTAAATGAGAAGCAGAAATCAGTAAATCAAAAACAAAAGGCAGTGGGAGTGAGACTAAATTAGACCTTCTGCAATGCTTTGGGAATACTTGAATATAGCAGCAGACGGGGATGGAGCTGGCAATGAGGAATCATCTCGGGAAGTAGACCCATTACTGACCAATTGGTCAAAACGTGCCAACAATTTCTTCACCTCTAGCTGTGAACACTTACTGCAAATGTAACTTATTGATCAAAATATTTTGATTTTCACAGTTTTAAGCCTACAGAAATTTGCAATGACTGCCTCATGCAACAGAGGCTGTTGGTGGAAGTTGATGGATGTTTATGGCCATCGTATTTGAACGTATTAACTTAACCTTCTCCCAGACCATCTGGTAGCATTGTGTTTAATAATAATGTGCAACCTGAAGCTCAAATGGAACCATCTAATGTAAATGCCATTTTATAATCAAATTATTTGTATTCCATTGAGAGCAGTGGAATTGTAAAAACAACAGTGGGAATCAAAAGTTTCTTAAAAGTGAGTATCTTGTATAAAATATTAATCAAGAAGAAGTTTGAAGAAATTAATGGAGCTAAAAACTAACAGGTTTCCCTGAAGGCTTGCTTCATATATGATGGGGAACAATTTTTTTGTGATCCCCTACACTGTGTCATTCAGTGAGTTTGTAGCTGACCTGTGATGCAGGTGTACACTCACGTTTGCCTCATCTTTCAAGTGTTTGCCGACAATCTATTGATCTCCGTTTCAAATTAAAGATTAATCTATCTTTAATGACTGGGAGAGTTATAAACTTTGCAAGGGAGGCAGGCACGAAATTATAGAATTTATGTAATCATAGTGGTTATGAGATGTTGTTGTGGTGCAGTGGTAGTGTCCCTACTTCTGGACAATGAGGCCTGGGTTCAAGTCCCACCTGTTCCAAAGGTCTGTACTGACATCTCTGGAACAGGTTTATTAGAAAAATACATAAATTTTTAAAAAAAAAATCAAGTGGTTACAGCATTGTAAGTAGGAGTGGAAGCAATTCAATTGTCGTGATAAATGTAGACACCAACAATATAGCAACACAAAGAAGAAGGTTCTACACGGTCAGTATGCGGAGCTAGGTGCCAAATTAAGAAGCAGAAATTCAAATAGTCATAAATAATAATCACAGAAGTCATAATTTCTGAATTTTACCTGAGATTGTGTGAAAATTAGTATATGTCAAATCAGATTGAAGAAATGAATGCATGGCTCAATGCATTTTGGTAAAATGATCAGGGGAAGTTCTTCCTTCAGTTAATGGTAGAACCCTAGGCAGTGTAGTCGAACAGACACCTTAGGGATTCTGGCACCTAGGTCTTTGAAAGGTGTGACACAGATAAGACAGTAGTTAAGGAGGAGTTTAGCATGCTTGCTGTCATTGCTCAGACCATCGAGTATAGGAGTTAGAACATTATATTGGGGTTGTACAGGACATTAGTGAGGCCCCATCTGGGGTACTGTGTACAGATCTTGTCGCCCTGCTTATAGGAAGGATATTACTAAATTGGAAAGGGTTCAGAAAAGATGAACAAGGATGTTGGTGGGACTAGAGGGTTTGAGTTATCGGGAGAGGATGGATGGGCTGGTACTCTTTTTCACTGGAGCGTAGGAGACAGAAACAAAGTTTCAAATATGCTTCTCGGAATGGTGCACAAAGTAAATATAAGGACGTGTTACCTTTATGCATGCAACATTCACAACAAGGTAAATGATCAAATAACACAGATACTTTGATTATAATTTAATTACCATTACAAAAACAAAACTTCATGGAGACCAGGACTGTGAACTGAATATTCAGATGTATTTGATTTCTCGGAAGGACAGACAAAAAAAAAAGTAGATAGTTGCACTGATAATAAAGGATGGGATTAGTATATTAGGGAGGATCTTGGATTGTTACAACAATGAGTGGAATTTCTTTTGGACGGAATTAAGAAATGGTGAGGCTTGGCAGACATTGGTTGGGGTCGTTAATAGGCCACCAAATAGAACTGGTAATGTGAGGCATGGTATAAGTCCAGAACTGAGAGAAGCATGCAGTGTAGGCCACACACAGTGATCACGGGTGACTTCAATCTACATGTAGACTTGTACACCAACTGAGCACTACATCTGTGGAGGTTGATTTTCTGGAGTCTGTTAGGGATGGTTTTCTAGACCAGTATGTTGAACCAACTAGAGGACATGCTATTTTAGATCTAGTGTTATGTAATGGAAAATGGCCTCATTAAACAGTCTTGTAAAAAAAGTCTTTGGGAATGAGAGACTGATATTATAGTTTCTCGCATTGTGTTTGAAGGTGAAGTTGCTCATTCTGAAGCAAAGGTGTTAACTTGAAGAGGAGAAATTATTGAGGAGAAATTATTAAGGTGCAAGACACAAATTAGCTCAGATGAACTGGGAAATTATATTAAAAGGCGTGACTGAACTTATGTAGTGGGTAGTTTTTAAAAGAACCGTTGCTTGACTGACAGCAAGTATATATTCTTTCAGGGTGCAAAAGCACAAATAAGATGAGTCAACCATGGCTATTGAAGGAAATCCACGATTGAATAAGATTAAAAGAAAAGGTCAATGAAGTTACCAGAAATGGCAGTAATTCTGAGGTTTGGAAGATTTCTAGTATACTGCAAAGGAAGACAAAAAACTAGTAAGGAAAGAAAGAACAGAATACAAGTGCAGTCTAGCAAAAGACATACCAAGATTTTACAGTCCATTTGTAAGCTTAGAAGAAAGGTTTGGCTAACATTACTATGATCCATTACAGCAGGGTTAGGAGAATTCATCATAAGGTATGGAGAAATGTCAGAGAAGCTAAATTTATTATTTGTTTCTGTTTTCATCTGCTGGAAACGGAGAACCAAGTGGCTAGGGAAAATGAATTGATGGAAATTGCCATCAGATAGAAAATTGTGCTGGAAAAATTAATGGCACACCAGATTGATAAATATTCAGGATTGTATGGTCTGCATCTTAGAGTGTTGAAAGAGGTAACTTTGGAGATAGTTGATGCTTTATCTTCCAAAGTTCTAAAGACTGTGGAATGCGTCCTGTAGATTGGAAGGTACTAAATGTCACTTTAAAATTTAAGATTGTGGCAAGAGAGAAGATGGGAATTACAGACCTGTTAGGTTGACATTAGAGAAAACGCTAGAACTTATTGTAAGGGATAGGATAAATAGATAAAGATCTGTTTGGGCATAGTCAGCATGGATTTGGAAATAGGAAATCATGTTTGATGAATATATTGAAGTTTTCTGAAGATGTTACCAATGAAGTTGATGATGAGCCAATCTATACTTAGATTTACAGAAGGTTTTTAAAAACGTCCGTGACAGAAGGCTGATTAGAAAAAGTAAAGCACATTGCAAAGGAGAGATAATACACTGGTATGGATTAATAATTGGCTAACAGATAGTGAAATGTAGAAATAAATGCATCGTTCTTGTGTTGGCAGACTGAGACGAGTGAGGCACCACAAGGATCAGTACTTGGGTCTCAGCTGCTCACAATATATATATTAATGATTTAGAGCTGTAATATCTCCAAATTTACTTTGATACAAAACTGACCGTGAATGTGTGTTGTGAGGAAGATGTAAAGCGACTTTGGGAAGATTTGGACAGACTCGGTGATTGGAGAAGAACTAGCAGAAAGAATATAATATCAGAAAGTGACAGGTTGTCTGCTTTGGTAGGAAAACTCGATGTGCATAGTATCTTTTAAATGGTAAGAGATGGTGTCAGTGTACAAAGGGATCTAACTGTCCTTGTTGATAAGTCACTGACGGCTATTGTGCAGGTGGAGCAAGCAATTTAGGAAGGCGAAAAGGAATGTTAACCTTTGTAAGAGGATTTAAGCACAGGAGCAGTGATGTTTAGCTTCAACTGTTTAGGAGCTTGGTTAGACCATACCTGAACGACTGTGTACACTTTTTGATATTGCTATCGTAGATGAAGTACAAGAAAGGTTAACCAGATTTGTTTGCAGGGTGGTAGGCCTCTCCTATGGGGAGAGATCAAGCGAACACTTTAAAGTTTGGAAGAATGAGAGGTGATCTCATTGAAACCTAAAAATACTTAAGGTGACAGAGTAGATACAGATAAGGTGTTTCTTCTAGCTGAGGAGTTTGAAATGTGGGGTACAACTTAAAAATAAGGGGGTTGCTGCGTTGGCCTGAGATGAGTAGACATTTTGTTTATTTTCTCAGAATTGTAAACCTTTGGAATCCCCTACCACGAAGGGCTCAGTTTTCGAATAAATTAATTAACTTTATTGTCACATACAGGTAGCTCTCCAATTACGTGATAGTTGCATTCTTGTGTGACCTTGCAGTGTAGAAAATCACGTAAGAAAATTGCTATACCAGTACAGCAGAAAGTTCACGTTATCCAAACAGTGTCCACTATTCATCAATCATGTTACAGCCAATTCATGTTAACGAAACGCACGTTATACAGAACTCCCTGTATATTCAATGAGCACTGTGAAAAGTTTATATGTCGCTTCTTAGAGTGCCATCTTAGGTACAAAGTTGCCTAGGTTCAGCTTCTTTAGTTACAAGATGTTGGAGAATAGAGAAATAAAATGTCCAGCATTGCAGAAATAAAAGTCCAGAACAGCGGTCTTCCAACCAATACCACAATGACCCCTAACCTCTGGTCTGCATCAGGGATTGATAGATTTCGGATTACCACAGATGTACAGAATTATAGGAATGGCATGGGTTAAAGGCTTTGAAATGTTTGATCAGCCATGATGGTATTGTTTGGCAGGGCAGGTTCAATGGACTGCAGGGCCTACTCCTTTTCTAGGAATTGATGTAGCATTGAGTCTTTTAATGCTTTACATTGGTTCCACGATATCGAATTGCTAACCTTAGCTGGCACCTCTTCACCATCGATATGCAAACTTTTTACAGCCCCCCCGCCCCCCCACCTCCAGAGGTTCTGAAGACTTCTCCCTTGAAAGGAGTCCTGAGCTGTTTCTTTCTGTCATCCCTGTCTCTCATCTGTAGAATTAGAATTAAATTTTATTGTCAGGTGTACTCAAATACAGGAATTCAAGAGTACAGTGAAAAGAGTACAAAGTTGCCGTTCTATGGCACCTTCTTTAAAATACAAAAGCAGAATTTAGAAAATACAGGTGAAGAAACAAAAGAAATAGAGGCAAAAAAAAGTCTAGATTTTAAAGTCTTACCTCCCTGGGTCTACCACTGGCTTGGAATTTGTCAGCTTTCTCCTGAGACATACTCCACTGATCGCCTTTGCTGTCACCAATTGTTGGAAGGAGCTGCTGCCACCGGTTGTCGGGAGGAGCTGCTTGTGTTGCTGCTGCCTCCAATCATCGGGAGGAGCCGATTCTTGCCACCGCTGCCACATGTTTGCAAGGCCAGGCCTGATCTCGCCCTGCCAAACAAGCTGATAAAGGCTTTGAAAGAGAAATAAACAGCAAAAGTAAAAAAACTGAAAAACAACACAAAAACAGACGGAAGCACTAGAGCCCTGGGCCAGGAGCCTGAATGCAGCATTGCTATTCCATCGCTGTCTTGAATTGTTTGTTCCCAATTTGAAACTTTTTTCCCTTTTTAACAGCTCGCCGGCTAAAGGAGAGTCACTGAAGTCCTTCTATTACTTTTACACAGGAAAGAGGAATTCTTCTTTCAATGCGGCCTTTTTGCAGGAGATGTTTTCAGTGAACTGGTCCCACACATGCAATTGTTCCTTCTTAAGGAACCAATCAAAGCATTGTTGTCAAGCAATTGTTCCCTAGTTCAGAACTCCTTGGCTCCATTCTGTCAGTTTTCATTGTTACATTGAAGGCAGCATTGTGTACAACTTGCAATGCAGTCCAATAAATATGATTTTTATAACTGCAGCCGCCTCTTTGCATGGTGCTTTTTTTGGTTTAAAGCAATTGTTCCTTTTTTTAATCCACAGTCCAAAAGTAAATTAAAGAAATGGTGTGATCTTTATGATATATGTCAGAAAAAACAAGGATCCTTATGTTGACCACTGGTGAATGCCTCTATAGAATTTCCCCTAGCTCAACAAATATTTAGTAGCCATTACTTTCTTTCTCCTGCCATTCAGGCAATTTTATGACCATGTTGTGACTGTCTCTTGTAATCCATGAACTCCAACATTTCTCACATGGCTGCTGTGTAATATTCGATCAAATGCCTTTTGGGAGCCCATGTACCTCACATCAGCATTACCATAGTAAACCTCCTCTGTTATCTCTTCAAAAAAAAAGTTCAAGTGCATTAAATGCTATATTCTTCTAAAAGAATTCCATGTTGGTTTTCATTTGTCCACCTGGATCTGTCCATGTGAATATTTAAGCCTGAGGGTAAAAGAATTCTTGATCTCTTGGAGAATTGGTGTGCAAGAAATGTGTGGAAAAATTTGTGAGACTGATGTTTAACCATGGCCTTACTGAATGGCGGAATAGGCTAAAGAGGCTGTATGACCAGAACTGAATTCTGAGGCAGAGTCACCGGACTGTTTTCTCCTTCACAGATGCTGCCAGACCTGCTGAACTTTTCCAGCAAATTTGTTTTTGTTCTTGATTTACAGCATCTACAGTTCTTTTGGTTTTTATTTTGTATTTATCTTAGCTTTTTATCATTTGACTTTGCTGAGTAAATTGGAAACCGTAACTTACTTATATCTGCATCCTTCACTCGCATTTCCAGTAGGGTTTAACCACCCTTAGAGAGTTTCCTGTTTTCAGAAGCAGACTATTTGAATTCATGGCGGTTGGGAACTCCCCATTTCTCTCAATGTTTCCACTAGATAACTCTATTATCTGTGCATTATGTTAGAGTTCTCAGAGACACACTTTGCTTTTGAGTTGCTGTTTGGCTAGTTCAGAAGCACCACCATCAATAGGCCAAGCAGCGTCATAGGACCAGGATGCTGCTTGACCTGCTGTGTTCATCCAGCTCTACACCTTGTTATCTTGGATTCTCCAGCATCTGCAGTTCCCATTATCTCTCACCACCATCAATAGTTTGTTTTGCTCGGAGATCTTGTTTTATGTGTTTGTAGGTTGCTGGTTTGATTGATGCTCTTAGAAGTTATGCCCCCCCGCTCCAACTACTGTTGTTCTCCTGCTTTGTGGTTGGCAACTACTCAACAAAGCTTCACTATTTCAATGATAGTGACACTGGATGTTTGTGTTGGGCCATTTCTTGTGATGTATATGCCAGCTAGTAACTTTCAGTTAGTCTTACAGTACCAATATAATTTCACTAGGCAGATTGTGGGCTATCTGTTTAACTTCTCACATTAGCAAGGAAATATTCAGTAAGAGGAGCATGGTCATTGATACCATCTGTGTGAAAAAAGTTTTTTGAGGTTTGAAAATAACTATATGAAATGGACAGGATAATGGTTTTATAAAGGGTGCAGTAGCCCAAAGCTTCAAATGCCATTTTTATTGCTGTACTTCAGATTTTGCAACCATTGTGCAATGACTCACTATGCAGAACACTCATCTTCAACTCATTATGGTGTCACCTTCCTGTCTCAGAGTCATCTTGAAAATCCAAAACTTCTTCAAGCCTGGAGTTTTTAAAACATTTCCTGCACTACTTGCCACGCCCATATCTGAACTAATACCTAAAACTACTTGAAAACTTCAGTTGTGAAAGTGCTTGAATAAATGCTCTGATCCCTCCTTTCTTTTGCCCTGTTGTCTTTTCTGTTCCCCTTCATCATCAGGTGAAGTGGAGGGGTGAGATGGGGTCATACACCCCCCCCACCCTTCATGGTCTCCTTCCACACTCACTCTTCACCCTTATCCATCACCCTTCATCCTCGTTAGTCCATGATTCAGCTTTTTGCTAACTTGCCTTTATGCCATTACTTCCTTTTTCCAACTTTGAAATCACTGACATTGCCAGATTTACTTTGAGCTGAATGGAGGCTACAGCCTTTTTTATTCAAAAATAGATTTTACTCAAAAATATCTTAATATGTTTACATAGTCACTAAAGCAGTTTCATTCTGTACTGTAACATAAGAAATGAACAAACATTGGAATTTGACTGTATCCAACAGACAAACCAAAGGCATTTCTTACTTGCACAAGGCTATGCTTACGTATCTTTGTGACACCGAGGAGGATCCAATAACCGAGCAAACCCCCATTTAAATTTGGCAGAAAGACCTTAGATGGTGGCCTGCCCCTGCTGCATTTTGACAGCAGCAACCCCACGTTTAGTGCATCTCAGCACATAGGCCTGGTCGAGATCTTTGCGCTAGAAGACCAACAAGCTTTGTCAGATCAAAGAGCATTTTTCACCAATTTGATGGTCCTCCAGTTACAGTCAGTGTTTGTTTAGGTGTGTGTCCCAGGGAACAGACCATATAACATAGTCCCACGTGACAGAGCTGCTTGGGACAAACTTGGATAAAAACCAGTGTACCTTTCTCCAGATTTCCTTTGTAAAGGTACATTCCAAAAGGAGATGTGTGACAGTCTCTGTCCCTCTCCCCCAGTACCCACTTCAAGGGCAGGAGTCAATGGTGCCGAGCATCTGGGCGTACATAATTTTTAGGTTGCAGTACCTGGTCCTGAGTTCAAGCTCTGAAGTTTTGCTGTATTTGTTTATTGTGTTTCATCGTGTTCAGGAAACCTGTATAATTGAATAAACGTGAATTGAGAGGAGAAAAGGTTGACAAAAAAAATCCAGAAATCCTTCATAGAACGTTAATATGCTGATAATAACCTTTTGGTGGGGGTGGGTTTGGTAAAGGGCGATGAAGGGACGCAGTTAATATGCACATTGTAGTGATGAATTTCAATTTGTTGTTGGTTTAAGTGACCTTGCAATGCTACAGGTCTTTTTCTTTTTTAACCTGGCTATGTGGCAGTAGTTGTGTGCAAGCATATTACTCCTTAATTGTGCCCCTGTTTACTTTACAGCTCTAACAAGGTTTATAATAAGGATCCTGAGAGCAAGCTGTGGTAAATGTACGAAGTGCCTGGAGTAGGATAGAGAGCAAAGGTCACTGTGCTGTTATTGTTGTGTCAATTAGCTTGTCGATTGTACAGAGGCGGGAGGCGAGGCGGGAAGGCAAACTGTGCTACAAAGTGGGCAGCTGTGATTTTGTAAATTAACAACTTGCCCTGAACTTCTCCTTATTTTCTAATCTCTTTCCCTATTGAACTGGCCCCCTCCCCCTCCACCTCCAGTCAAGTCATGGGGAGACAGGGCAAGATACTTTTTTGAAAAAAATTGATACTAAGAAAGAAATTTCCAGATATATTCTCAGCTAGAGATCTGCTTTGTATGTACGAAAAGAAAGAGAAAGTTTTGGGAAAGGTGGGAAGTAGAGAATATAATAGTAGGGGAGAGGCTGACATGTAGATTAGCTGCTGGAGGATTCAATTGGTGTTGAGTTTAAAAGTTTCAGGTGGAACTTTAGGAAAGATTGGCTGGCAGCTGGTGTGGAGATCCCACCCCCTTGCACTTTACCTGTTTAGCAAGGTCTGGATATAAGAGAATCTGCTTTTTAAAAAAAACAGACACACACTCAATCTGAGATAAAACTCCCACCATACACATAGCACAAACCTGGAGCCAGGAGACGGGACAGCAGTGCTCATCAACATTGCTGCAAATATGCTGTACTTGGAGAATGCAGCACAGTCACAGTACAGTGAGGTAAGTGGAGTAGAAACTCACACCCACTTCTGCAGGGTTTTTGTTCAGACTGGATCCCACTAAGATTTATTCGATTGTTAATTATATATATATGTATACAAATCAGACATTTGAACATACAATTTCCAAATGAAATTAATTAAATTTGTCACTTTATAATAGATTGCACATAACATCTGAAAACTCAGTTTGGTTAAAGGCTGCTTTTTTGTATCAAATCTCAGCTGTCACTATAATTTGCGATAGCTTGAAAATCACACCCAAGTTCACCTCTAGCTTTTGTTAGGGATGGCAGCTTTGTAAAATGTTGCTAATTAATTTATTGAGTTTCTGCAGTCAGTGTTTGAAATAGTAGAGAAAATTATCTGACGTTTTTGAAGTCTGGCGTTGCAATGGGGGTTGACAATAAAACTCGTAAACTTCATAAGTTCTAGCCTTTAGGTAATACACGGTGGAGAACTTTACTTTTTTGATTTTGGAAACTGTCAATTTCTGAGAGCTGTGATTGTCCAGAAGAGTTTTAGTTGAAGCTATTTTACTGTATGACAGAAGGTGATGAGGAAGGCTCTGAAGCATTCAGGAGACATAAATAAGTTTAGATTTTCCAAATTGCACTTGTCCATACTCATATCAAGAAAGTCTGGATTGAATCTTGCAGATTGGTTGAGGTTAATTTGAGAGCATTTGTGAAATTTTCTCGAGTTCAAACAGACAAGTGAGGTGGAAGTGTCACATATAGAGGGCAGAAAAACCTCTTTTGCAACAACTTCGTTGCACAAAAAATATCCACAACTTATTTTCAATAAAATTTGCCCTTTTGAAAGATGCAGCTCAGAAGTAGCTTCTGCTTTTTCTTTTCTGAAACAAAACAATTGCCAAACCCCAAAATAAACAGTACAGGTTTTCAAAACTGAAGAATTCTCTGAATAATGAAACAGCGATTCGCGGATCCTTTTTCTAATGCTGGCTTGAGATATTTAAAGTTTACAGATATGCTTTACTTGCAATTGAAGTTATCGTGCTCATTGATTTACTAATTATGACAATTTAAATTACATGAAACATAACAGCAAAGTGAGAATATGACGCTCTGAAATCACAGATTTTTCCAGACATGATAAATGCTTCTGTATTCAAAATAACACAACTCCCAAATTGCTAAAACCGTAACTGTGCAAGAAAATCTCTATAGGATCAAATACATTCCCATAACTTACCTTAACAGCACACAAGATGAAAGGTAGCCTTTTCTGAAAACTCTGAATCATCTGAAGTTG
This sequence comes from Stegostoma tigrinum, assembly GCF_030684315.1. Taxonomy (NCBI): domain Eukaryota; kingdom Metazoa; phylum Chordata; class Chondrichthyes; order Orectolobiformes; family Stegostomatidae; genus Stegostoma; species Stegostoma tigrinum. Next base: position 55,117,267 of record NC_081367.1, read on the forward strand.
AGACAAAGTTTCTATACTAAGCTCAAGTTCGCAACTTGATCCCAAAGGAAGACATCAAGTCAATAAACGTTAATTTTTTTTAGAAAAAATTGCAAGAATCTCCAGGCAACTGTTTGACATGGAAGCATATTTTGGTAAGGCTCCCAAGCATCACGGATACTGAGTAACATTTTGTTGCAACTGAGACCCAAAACTTTTCTCTCTCTGTTTTAAGTAAGTTTAGAATTGTTACTCCGGCTGTTTCCTGATTGTTAGAAAATGTGCATAAATTAAATATTTGAAGTGTTGTCTTGGGCCATTGGTTATTTAGTTTCTTATAAATGTGTTGTTGCAGTCTGTGAATACTGAGTGAGATAAGCAAGTGACCTCTACAAACTGAAGAGAACTTTGGAAAAACCTTTTAAATAGCACTGTTGTCCAGCATCATTAGGTATAAAGCTTAGCTGTGTAACGTGCAGACAGTAGTAAAGGCACCATATAATCAACCCCTTGTGGAATGTCAGCGATGGCTGTTTTGCTGGGTGATTCTCCCAAATTGTTGAGGGTTTTACTCAGTTCTGGAGAGTTGACAAATGTGTAGTGGTCTTCTCTCAAACCAGCACCTGGCTGCTTTGGTGTACTCTGCATTTTCACCACATCAGCTAAAACTATTTTGATCCCCCATCTGAGAGAGGTTTAGAGTATTCTGTCTAATTGCAGTGTTCAATCAGGCTAAAGAGAACAAAGTTAAAACATTCACCCTGGCTGCATGTTACTGCCCTTTAATGTTGATCAAAGAACTGTTGTATCCAAGAGAAGTAATTTATGAGGACTAAAAATTCCACCTTTTGACAGTCATCCTGAAAATGTTTTGTCAGTGTTCTGGTATTTCTGATTTCAGAACTAGATAAAACCAGGTTTCTCCCCAAAGTTCACTTGGCAATTAAGCTATGCTGATTGACCTTGTTTTGTTAATGTAATTTAATACAGTAAACGTTGGAAATCGTCAACAGGTCAGGCAACATGAGTGGACAGAGTATGCTTGGGGATCCTGCTACCTTTCCATCTCTGCTCCAGGCCTTCCCTTCCTGCCAACAATTGAAGCCTTAAGTAAGCAATTAATGCTAGGTAATATGCTCATTGTGCTGCTACTGGTATTCAGTTAGCATTGGACAAACCCGATATCAAGTGGGCAACCCAAAAGTCAAAATTTGGCAGAGCTGCTCACCAGCTATGTTGGGCATATGCCTTGTACAAAAGTCTGTTCAAAAAGCTCAAAATTGGGAAAGGGCCCCGTAGAGAACCATTCCCTTGCCCTTGGTACCCAAATCCCTTGCCCCTTCTACCCAAATCCCTTGCCCCATGGCACCCATCCCACTCATTCTTACCTGTGGCCCTGAGTTAGTGTACCACCAACAGTTACCACCACTTCTTCCCTGATGGTGCTCCATTTAATGGACAGCTTCTGGTTTCTAATTGGCCAACAGCTCTGAAGAAGGGGAATTTCTATCTGTCTCTCCTCCCATCCTTGATTCCATAGCTGGCTGCCGGAGGACTATTTATTCACTTCCTCCCTAAAGGGATGCAGCATTGGATTCCAGCCCCAAGATCCTTATTGTCTAAATTACATAACACTAAATGTTTTGATCGATGACCTGGTGGAAGCTATAGTATTAACAGTTATATAAAGTTAGTATTTTCACTTTGCTTTCTGTTGGTGGTGATGGGGAATAATTGTAGTGAAGGTGTTGTGGGATTGGGGTGGAATGAGTCGTGGCTAGATTGGCAGTGAGAAGAAGGAAAGGGAGGAAGTTGACCTATGAAATCCAGCAAATTTCCCAGTAATCCATTTGTAGTTGCTGTTGGGTCAGGCTTTAGGTAGATGACCTCTGCTATTTTGATCAAAGGCTTGAAACAGATGGGGAGATCTAACACATCAGAAAATAAAGTCAACTTTTTAATCTCACGTGAGATTCTGAGGAATACTTTTGTTTTGAGAAGAATGGCACCCAAACTCATTTAGATCTTGTAGTGTACCTGAAAACTCATGGAGGTGACTTGAGTTAGTTATTAGATATCTTATAATTTTGAATTGAAAATGTTTGCTGTTTTACATTTTGATCTCCAGGAGGATCTGGCATGTTGTGCATTTGTTTGGTCATTGAAGCTTTTGTGCTTCTGTCAGGGTGACATTAATTGAACCTGGTTCTAAAGTCATCGGAATAAAACAAGAAAAATGTGTCAGTTTCCGAGTCAACAACTCCTTGTGCATTTGATCAGATGTGCCATTTTAATTGACTTTTGCTATCCCTGTCTTTTTTTTCTGCCTGAAGATAAACTTCACTCGGAGATCTTTCTTCCAGGAGTTGGTGAAGCAACATTTTAATCAATAGTGGTAGTCTTCCCTGTTTAGTGTGTGTTTCCTTCATTGTCCAAACGTATACTGAAATATCCTGCAAACCAGGAGGCAGAGGTGGTTAGTCAGTTAATGCCATCTCTATGCAAGTGTGAAGCAATAAATCACAAGGGTTAATATTTTCAGCTAGTCTTTCACAACCAGCACTTTTTGACAGCACACCGCCAATACGGTATTTTTATTTTAACAAGCCATATAATAGAAAACCCTGTTGTGAGAAAAGGCAATGTTCATAATAAGGTTATTGCAAATTTTGAATGTTCCTTTCAGGGTTCTGCTTTCCTCTTAAGAGAAATTTCTAGAGAATGTCGATGACTGACTATATTGACCTGCTGTGTAATTTGTTGGTTGAATTAATTTTGTCCAAATAATTATTTGGAATTAAAAGCTTGATTTCCAGTTCAAGTCATGATTTCAGCTCCCCCTCCCCCCCAAACTCCTCCCCAAATCACTGTCACCATACTCCATCCCCAAACTCATTTTAAAAGTTATCAAGGGTATGAACTAATTAGCAACTGTAAATCAAATAATAGTTGAAAGATCTGTGCACTGATCAACACTTTATTTTTAGTGTTATTAGAACAGCATATTTTGAGACTTTTGTTGGTGTTCAAAATACTTTCTAATGTAGTACAGCCTCAAACTTCTTTAAATGCTTAGGTGCCCTGAACCACAAGAGCCAGGCATTGTTTTGTTCTGTTCGAATTTATGATAACCAACCATACCTGTTTTGTGCCAAGCTGTTGCAATTCACAGTTTTCCTTGATTGTCCACTTTGCTGCTGAGTCTGCCAGTAGGACTCCACTTGTCTCATTAAAGAAATTTGGTCCCCAGAGTGTTCTTATTAATATCTGTGCTGTTGTTAATATCAGAATTTCTGTACGTTAAAGATGAAATCTCCTGCATTTACACTTAGGTCAGCTTTGTTGCTTTGTGTAGCTTATTGTCATCAAATTTTAGAAAATGAGGAAGCATTGGAGGCCGGTAGTGTCTGCTATCAAGCTTTTCTTGAGCCCTGATCTGGTTAGATCCCATAAGGCTCTATTTAGTCATACTATATCCCAGCTTCTTTTTGCCATTTCAAGCCACCTTCTCGAACCCTTCACCTCTAACATTTAGTGCGACGTCTTGCCTTCATTATCACAAAGACTGTTGTCTCTGCCATTTACTGTCCTCCCACTTGCCTGCTGAACCAAACTTCACGGTTCTCCAATACTAATCCTGGGCTGAAATTTTTGTCTGTTTTAATTCCAAACTTCTTTCATGTCCTTTTGGAGCTTATCTTGCCTATGAGACCCACCACTGGCTCCGTTTACCATTTGTCTGCCAAACTTCCTTTCCTGGCTCTCAAGTTAACTGATGACATTGTTAATCATTCTCTGTCCTCTCCCATGGCTCCCCCTGTCCTTTAATTCTGCTTTTGTCACCTCTTTGCTCCATTAAAAAAAGTTGATTGCCTCTGTCTTTATGGCTGCAAGTGCACCTTGACTCTCACTTTTTTGTCTCCAAAGCCCTTTAATGAGATGAGTTTCACTTATGAAATCCATGCACATTCTTCCTGGGACTCTGTTTGAATCCCTTCCGCGCCTGTCACAATACCAAAAGAACGCTCATCAAAGTCAGAAATGACATCCTGTGTGACAATGGAAAACTATCCTTCCTTATTCTTCTCAACCTGTTGACTATCATTCCATTCTCCTCCATAATCTGTCAACTGTCATTCAGATGGATGGCAATGCGCTGTCCTAGTTCCATTCTTGTTTGTCCAGTCATGGCTAGAAAATCAATGCAGAAGGTTCTGTTGCTGTCTTTTTTTGTATCTACTGCTTGTGTTGATCCTCCCTCGACTCCTTCCTAATTCTTAACCGTGTTGCCCATGGGAGTGTTATCTGATAAGTCAGTTTCCAGTCAGACACAACATCTAGTTCTACCTCACCATGACATCTCTTCACCGTTCCACTCTCTATGTTGCTACTCAATGAGCAAATATCTTCACCTAAATGTAGGTCCATGGAAAACATATGCTGGCTCTCTGCAAGAGTTGCAGTGAGTTAGCTGGGCCTTCAACCCTACATGCAGGCGTGTTTAGAGGACACACATAAGCGTGCTATTTCAATTTACCCATGAAAATGAATTTTCTGGTAGCTAAAAATTTCATTATTCTTCTAAACCGTGTGTAATGTCAGACCAGAAGGTAATGTTGGTTTGCAGGCACAGGACAGATAGATAAATAGAATTTGATGCAAATTAGGACATGGCTAGCAGCATTTTAAATCATCCACTATGGAAAGTAGAAAATGGAAATCTCAAACAAAGTGGGATAGTTTAGCTAAATACAACGGCAATAAAGGCACGATGAGTGCTTCAGCAACAGATGAATTGAGCCCTTGCAGAGTTGGGAGATGTTGCAGATGTGGAAATTAGTGGTCTTATAATGGCATGTAGAATTGCAGTGTAGAATAATTGCTGCTCTTGATCTACATTAACAACCTAGAGCTGTGTTTGACAGACATTGTTTCAAAATTTGCATAATACTTCCAAGTTCTGTATTACTTGAACTGAGGATAGCGATAGACCTCAAGGACATAAAGGTTGATGGCATGCATGTGAAATTTAATGAAAAATCGTGTAAAATGACATTTCACTAGGATGACTGAGATGTAGTATAAACTAAAGGTTTCAATTCCAAAGGGCGTTCAAGAGCCAAAGGACTTCGGGGCATGTGTACAAAAATCATTAAAGGTGGCAAGGTGGGTTTAGAAAATATTTAATAAAGTACACAATATGTTGAATTGTAAAAATAGGGGCATGCAGCATAATAGGAAGAAACTTTGATCCAGCCTTAACTGCAGTACTGTGTTCAATGTCCACAATACCTTAGGTATTTGAGAGCACCTAAATACAGTGGGTCTCGGTTATGAAATTACTTGACTTTAACATTCTCATTCCTATTTTCAAATCCCATCCATGTCTTCACCCCTCCCCAGCTCTGAAATCTCCTTCTGCCCGAGATTCACTGCAGTGAATGTCGTCCGACATTGGCATCTGTTTGAAAGCATTGCTTTTCTTCTAAAAAGCCTGACACTGCATTCCCTTCTTAAATCTCTGCCTTTTGTGCCTAAAACCTATCTCACTGACTTTTTTATTTCTGAAAATGGATCGAGGCCTGAAACGTCAGCCTTCCTGCTCCTTTGATGCTGCTTGGCCTGCTGTGTTCATCAAGCTCTACACCTTGTTATCACTGATAAAACTTTTGATCATCTGGCCTTAATTCTCTCCAGAGACCCAAGCTAATGCTCTGGTGACACAGGTCAAGTCCTACCAGGCCAGTTGTGAAATTTAAATGCAAATGGTGTCTGAAATATAAAGCTAGGGTCAGTAACGATGAACATAAGACGTAGGAGCAGAAGTCAGCTATTCACACTATCGAGTCTGCTCAGCTGTTAAATCAGATAATGTATGTTGTGATGTTCTTCAACCCCACTTTCCTGCCTTTTTCCCATTATCCCCAATTCCCTTACTGATTAAGTGTATTCAAAGTAGAGATAAATTTTTAATGACAGAGCCGTCTGCAGTAAAGAACTTCACATGTTCACTTTCCTCAGAGATAAGAAATTCCTCTCATCTCTGTCTTAGATGGGTGGCCCACATACTCTGCAACTATGCCCTCTGATCCTAGACTGCCATACAAGAGGAAATCACCACTCTGTAGCTACCTTGTCAAGTCTTCTAAGAATCCTCTACATTTTAATAAGGTCGCCTTTCAATCTTGTAAATTGGTTTTTCTGACAATGATAGTTCTGCAGTGTACTTTAGGAAGGGAAATCTGCTGTCAGTACCTGGTCTGGCCCACATGTGACTCCAGATCTAGTCAATATAGTTGATTCTTAACTAGCTTCTGAAATGATCAAGCAGGCCACTTAGCTCAAAGGCAGTTAACGACTGCCTGGTCTTAGAGGAGATGCCTGAAATCTTTTGGCGCAGTGTGAGGGGAATGCTGCTCAATTTTGGTTGATAATTCTCCACTGAACCCCCTGGGAATATTTTATTGTGTTCTAATTTTTTTTCATATTAATTTCCACACATAGCAGTTTTATGTTCTGGAAATTTCAACATAAGTTGTTGACAGCACCTTCAGCATTTTAAAAGTCAGTTCATTTTCAGTACAATTATAATGCAAGAATTTCTGTGCCAGACTAATTTATTGTAGAGACTCCTTTCATTTGCTGTCTATATTGACAAGCTTTTTCAACATGGCTTAATGTTTTTTGATGCCAGTTTTATGGGTTAGGGCCATGGAATTTTTCATCTGACAGTGTTTTGAGTTGGCATTGTGCTCTGATACTTTACTTCCAAAAATGTAAACCTGCAATAGTTGTGATCAATTTACCCTGTTAGTCAGTGTGCACGATGAATGTACATCTCCTAATAGTGTTATGTAAGTAGACATGAATAATAGCAGAAATAAACAACAGTCTGTCCAACGTAATGCCACCTAATTACCACTTGCACAAAGATGATTGAGATTACATATTTTTAACTTGTGTATGTGTTTGGAGTAAATCTATTGGATAGCATCAACCTTCACAGTAATGTGGCAGCCTTATTAATAGTTATCCTCTGGATAATGCTCCTTGATATTGACTGCAGAATGTATGGGTGTGAGTACTGATCATTTTCTAATCATGTGACTCTCGTGGAATAGTGGTGATTTATGACTGCTGATATTTGAAGATTGCTGTCAGCTAGGTCAACCAACCTAAATTTTGGGGGTAGAAAAGCACTAGATGTTGAAAAAGTGCACTACAGACTAATTAGAAACCCAAAGGTGGAAAAGTGTTCATGTTTGAAGTTTGATTCTTCATTGATAAATATTTTCAAGCATTTATGATGATTGCACACCCACATCTGGTATTAATTTATTCCAGACATGATGTCAACACTCAAATGTCCTTGTACATTATTTTGACAATCCCAACTGTGGAAGGCCTGTGTTGGCAGAAAGGAGGGAGCAAGGAGCAGGAAGTTTGGCAGTAATTTCAATTTATACAGCAATCTGTGTATTAGGTTAGTTTCCCTTAAGTTTACATGCATTATTGTGATTACCTAAATGTGTGGTATGAATACAATGGTTGAGCTGTGGCTGTGTCCCACCTGTGCTTCAACTATGACGCATGAAAATCTGAGCTAGTGTATTACAGATTTGTTCGTGGTCTCTAAATCATCTTCTACAACTCTATCACACATCATTTGTCACTTTTACCAAGACTGTAGCTATGTCTGTGTATATTCTGTGGTAGAATATTCCTTTTAGACTACGATCCTCCCCTTGTGAGTACATTCTGTGTCTGTGCCGTGTAGAAAAAAGTTATCTTTTAAATACCATCACTTGGGAAAGAGAGATTATCTCATAATTTCTGTTTGAGGGACAATGCTGTGTGCGAATTGGCTGTAACATTTTCCTGTATTGTAACAGTGGACTACCCTTCAAAAGGATTTCATTGGCTATAAGCACTTTAAGCACTTGACTTTGTAATTTGAGTTCTATAAAAACACTCATTTTTCTTTTTGATACTTGGTTGGCATATACTCTAGGAACTTGTGGGTCTGCCACTTCGTTAATTAAAGTTCTATTGTTTGTGGACATTCAGATTCACAAAAATTAAGCGATAAAGTTGTTTAGCATCATGAAATGTTTTAAGAATTTGATGATAGTTTCTCTCAATAAACGTAATGTGTTCTGTTATGCATTATGAACTGTGATTTTACAACTTTTTAAATGTCCAGAAAAATTCTGTGCAGTCTCCAAGTCTGACCTCCAGAGTTTTCTAGTTTTTATCATCCTGGGTGTAAAGTGTAGAATGATTAATGGGGCAGGTGGTTAGGCTGAAAAATGATTGTTATTCCGCCTGAGGCCACCTAGTTCTATATGTTGACTAAGTCTATTTCATAGTCTGAAATTATTCCAGATATTCCATTTTAGTTTGGTTGTATTATGCTTTTTGTCCTTTTACTCTGAATTGTGCATCTCAAGACACGACAGTGCTATGTTTTTATTGCATGCCGCGGCAGTGGTTGTAATGCAAGTGACACAGGATATACCCGAATGATAACCCCTTGAAAGGTCACTATATCTAAAAATCTTTCTAAACTAAGTCAAACAATCTAGGTAGTGAACTTTTGGCACAACCCAGAAGGTGTAACTTAAATAGGAAGAAAAAGAAAAGGGGCTCCTAAGTAAGCAGCAGCTGCTGGCTATTGGAGAAGAAGTTAAAGTGTTGCATCCAAAGGCTGAAGCTAGAAGAATCAGCACACACAGCCATGTTTGTTAATAGGTTCAACCCAATTCCAACTAAAGGACTTCACCAAAAAAAAATCTGCTTAAGATGAATTGGAAAGTTTTTGACCCAATTTCCAATGAATGTCGATCCGTTAGTCTCATCTGACTCTGCAGTTACTTGCATTAATAGTGCTTGTTATATGTGTAAAAATAATTGCAAGGGATTGAAGCCGAAGAGCCACATAATATTTTCATTATGGTGATATACTTCACCTGTGGAAGATTTGCAAACTGTTTGCATCATTGCATCTTCTGTTTTTAAGATTTGGCCAAAATTTTTGTGTTCCATTCTGTCTGAAGTGGGGCTAATTGTGCTGTCTGTCTGGTCCAAGTTGTATCTGTACATGGATGAAGTAAATGTAGTTGCCGAAATCTACAAAACTGCAGCCCATTTTTGTGTGTTCTTGCCACTGTCGTCATGTTTAACTAAAAGTGCTTTTATACATAATTTTTAAAAATTCACCATGATACAGAATAAACCAGGAAATATTTTTGTTTTATTTTAGTTGTGAGGATGTGACAACCTTTAAAGCTGATGTCTTCCATTTTGGATCTTAGAGCATCACCTACACTGTTGTCAGGAAGACATTGAATGCCTTTTACCAGTTCCCATCATGAAGGATATGTGTGGCTTGAACACACTTACAGTTGGGAGAGCAATCCATTAACCTTCACCCTGCCACAGCTTAGTGCTACATTGCTTTGCATGTAACATTGTTGAGTCATATAGCAAGGAAACCTCTGGTCCAACCAGTCCATGCCACATAATCCCAACTAAACTAGCCCCACCTACCTGCTGCTGGCCCATATCCCTCCAGACCTTTCCTGTTCATGTACCAAATGTTGTTTTTTAATTGTTGTAATTGTGCTGCATCCACCTCTTACTCAGGAAGTTCATTGCACACGTGAGCCACCCTGCTTTGGGGGTGGGGGGAGTTTCCCCTCACCTTTTCTAAACCTTTCTCCTGTCACCTGAAAAATATGCCCAATCTTGAAATGCCCCTTTGTTGGCATATATTGATAAGTGTTAAGTTTTGTCAAGTAGGGCAACACTAATTTTGGAGCAAGGCAGTGCTTTATCTCTGAACAGCATTAGCACCAGTGCATCAAATTCTGATGATTTTTATACTTTTGTTGGCAATGTGTGGGTAATGGATGATGACGGGATAGTGTAGGGGGAGGGGCTTAGATTAGTTCACAGGTTGCTGCAACATCGAGGGCTGAAGGGCCTGTTCTGCACTGTATTGTTCTATACCAATTTTAATTGAGCTTGTTGAACAATGTGGTAGTAGACTCATTATCTGAAATTCTCCCAAAGTTTCTAAATGCAGCCTACAGAGTTAAGTTGATTAAAGTGTCCTGTCTGAAGGTGAACCTTGCTTCTGGTCAAAGTGTATCTACTAGCTTCATTGACTGTTATACAGGAGGGCCATTTGGACCATCAAATCTTTGCAGGTGTTACTCTCCATCTGAGGCACTGAGTCCAATCTCAGTCACTCGTTAGGTTTTTACCATCGTCAAACATTGAGTCCAGGTTGGTTATCCACCAAATGTTTCAGGTTTTCGTTGCGTGATCTGTTTTCCTACCACATGAGATAGATTAGAATATAGCAACGTAATCGTGTCTTTTGGTAGGATCGTTGGATTAGCTCTGAATTGAGAAGAGTAATATTACATTGTTTCAATTTCAATTCAGTTTTTTTCCTGTGACTATTCATGGTAACGATGTACACTTAAAATACCACTCTTCAGATTCATTTGCTATCATCCATCTAGCCTCGTCCAAATAGCTAAGCTTCAGTGTGAGAGTTTAAGATGTAGATATTCATTCATTAGCAGTACCCCACACAAGCTTTTTCCTGTCTTTTTTTTCAGTCTTTACGTGGAATAGTATTTCAAAGATAAGGTGGTTTGAATTCCTTAGAAATTGTGGGAATAGGTAGCGTTGACTTACTGAAAGACATTGAAATAAATTAGTAAATTTACAGAAATATTTTGAGGTCCACACATGAATAATCTGTGACATTGCATATGGTTAGTAACGCCTGTTTGAGAGGAACAAGTAGCTTTAAATCTCCAGCTTTTAACACTCATTACTGAATTCATTGTAGATTTGTTCATGGAAATTGATCCATAACCATTTTGTCATGGAATTATCAGGAAAAATAGAAGTTACATAGAACAATACAGCACAGTGCAGGCCCTTCAGCCCATGATGTTGTGCCAACCTATTAACCACAACTAAGATCAAAACTAACCTGCATATCCCACATTTTACTATCATCTTTGTGCCTATCCAAGAGTCACTTAAATGTCCCTAATGTATCTGACCAAAGCAGTGCTTGTTTACCCCAACCTTTTCTCATTGAACAATTCCTATGCTCCACATTAACTTATCACTGACAAGATAGCAAGCTTATGATCTTCCTACACTGCATGGCTTCATGTCATACCATTTTTAATTGCTCACTGGGTGTTTACAATGATTCTAGCAACAGCGGGGAAGCTGGCCCTGGACTTCTGACAGCTTCCTGACTTCTGTGCTGCTTCATTATTTGCCTCTGGCGGTGCACATCTCCAGATTGGTTTTAATCACTGCAGCTGCTACTCTCCCAAGGCAGGGCACTTTCTTGCCATGGAATCTTTTGTGTTTGGGCTTTGAACTGGCAAGAGTCACTAACTGGATGCAGGGAACTCTAAATGACCGTGGAGCCTTGGGGATTAGAGCTTTGGCTCATCTTTTGAATTCTTTATAACAATGACGTTGAGATCACTTTTTAAAAAGTTAAGTACAATATAATTTGGCTGATGGGTGTGAGAAATTTCAAGATTTGAATCTCTTCAGTAGTGCATGACACAATGCAGTCGCATTTACTATATGAGAAGAAAGGTGTGTCATGTTATTTAATCGCTAAAGTGGTTTTAAAATTGCTGACATGCACATTACACGTGTCTCTGGAGTTGGTGTAAATTTGCCTTCTTTCAAAAAGCAGGGTGTTCACAAATTCAGGGGTGGTTCTTTCTCTGCAGGACCACCAATTGGGAGCTTAAAGCCCCACCCGTGGGTGATGCTAGCACAGCAATAATATTAGGCCTTTTGGAGGATCTGAATGTTGCCCAGCCTTCTTGTCATGGAACTTCAGGAAATTTTGCTTGACATATTCAAGTTCTGTCATTTATTACATAAGATCAGTTTGAGCTCTTATTTTCACACAGGAAATCCCAACTTTGATTTCCATGTTTCAAGGAATAGCTGCAAAAGAGAGCATTGATCTATGAAAGAGATCTGGCATAAAAATTGGCTGGAAGAAGAGAGTCATGGAATCATACAGCATGGAAACAGACACTTCGGTCCAACCCGTCCATGCTGACCAGATTTCCCAACTAAACTAGTCCCATCTGCTGACATTTGACCCATATCCCTGTAAACCTTTTCCCATTCATATATCAGCCCAAATGTCTTCTCACAGTTGTAACTATACCTGTCTCGGTCACTTCCCCTGGTAGTTCATTCCACATACCAACCACCCTCTTTGCTCCTCAGGTGCCTTTTTAAATTTTTCTCCTCATACCTTAAACATTCCTGCTAATTTTGAACTCCCCCATCCGTTGCAGCTCATGTTATTTATGCCCCATATGATTTTATAATCTCTGTAAGATCACCCTTCAAACTCCTACACTCCAGTGAAAAGCATCCCAGCCTATCCAACCTGTCCAGCCTCTCCGCCTAACTCAAACCCTCCAGTCCCAGTAATATCCTTAGATCTTTCCTGTACCTTCTCCAATTTAATTATATCCTGTCTATAGCAGGGCAACCAGAACTGTACACAGTGCTCCAAAATTATTGCAAAAAACTAGAATCTTGCAATTATAGATATGAAGGATTCAAGTTCTTAGAATGTTCAAAAATGCTTCATGGTTTTGCTTCAAAGATATTCGGCAAAACTGATATTTATCTCCAGATGTTATACCCTATTTCCTTTCTGCTAATTAGTGATCAGCAACATTAGAGCTAGAAGTTTTAGGAACAGACTAAGGGACGGTTTACAAAAAAGTGGCAAAGATTTCAAACACACTGTTGTAAAAGGCCACTGATGTGGGGCAGTTGCTAATTTTAAAACTGATATTGATGAACTTTTGTTATGCAAAGATGGATGTATGGAATTTTCCATGGTCTCTTTGAATGGTGAACTGGGCTTAGAGGACTAAATTGTTTCTTCCTTTTACTTGGTTTTGAATTAATGAATTTCGTCGCACCTGAATGGATGGCTGATTGATTGATTGGAATTGAATGTCTTTTGTTTTCTTTACTCATAGGAATTGGACATTGCATGTCTGGTCAGCATTTATTGCCTGTCCCTTGTTGCCCTTGAGAAGGTGATGGTGAGCTGCCTTCTTGAACTGCTGGAATCCATGTGCTTTAGATTGACTGATAATGCTGTTAGGGAGGAAATTCTAGGATTTTGACCCGGTGACATTGAAGAAGCGGTGATATACTTCCGAGTCAGGATGATGAGTGGCTTGAAAGGGTACTTGCAGGTGGTGTTCCCATGTATCCGGTGCCCTCAACCTTATAAATGGGACTGATCGTGGGTTAGGAAGAGACTATCTAAGGATCTTTGCATCTTGTAGATGGTGTGGACCACTACTACTGAGTGTTGGTGAGAGGGAGTAGATGCTTATGGATGTGGTGCCAGTCTGAGGGTCTGCTTTGTCCAGGATGGTGTCAAGCAGCTTCAGTGGTGTTGGAGCTGCCTCCATCCAGGAAAATGGGAAGTATTCCATTGCACACCTGACCAATGTCTTGTGGATGATGGACAGGATGTGAGTTACTTGCTGCAGTATTCCTAACTTCTGACCTGCTGTTGTGGCCATTGTCTGTGTGGTGAGTCCAGTTGAATTTTCTTGTCAGTTGTAATGTTGATAGTAGGGGATTTGATGATTTAGTAACACTGTCAATCTCAAGGGACAATGTTTGCCTGGCATTTGTATGGCATGACTGTTCCTTACCACTTGTCAGCCCAAGCCAGGATATTGGCCAGATCTTGTTGCATTTAAATATGGGTTACTTCATTATCTAAGGTGTCACAAATGGTGCTGAACACATACAGTTGTCTGTGAACATCCCACTTCTGACCCTATGGTGGAGGGAAGGTCATTGATGAAGTAGCTGAAGTGGCCTAGGAACCCCTTCAGAGATTTTTTGGAGCTGAGGTGACTGACCACCAACAACCACAATCATCTTCCTATCTGCCAGGTATGACTCCAACCAACAGAACATGTGTCCCCAGTAGTCATTGATGCTAGTTTTGCTAGGTTTCATTGGTGCCCCATTCAGTCAAATGTGGCCTTGATATCAAGGGCTGTCGCTGTTCCACAGCTCTAGAATACACCTCTTTTGTCCATGTTTGAACAAAGCCTTTTATGATGTCAAGAACTGCGTAGCCTTGATGGAAACCAAACTGAGCATCAGTGAGCAGGTGCTGCTTGATAGCTCCATTGATGACACCTTCCATCATTGTCCTCATCATCGAGAGTAGACCAATGTGCCGGTAATTGGCTAGGTTAGATTTGGCCTGCTTTTTATGTACAGGACATACCTGGGCAATTGTTGGTTAGACGCTAGTGTTGTAACTGTGCTGGAAGAGCCTAGCTCAGGGAGTCGCAAGTTCTGAAGGGCAAGTCTTCAGTGATGTTGCTGGAATGTTGTCAGTGCCAGTAGTCTTTGCAGTATCTAGTGTCTCCAACCTATTCTTGATATCACATAGGTTGTTGAATTGGCTGAAGACTGGCATCTGTGATTCTGGGAACCACTGGAGGAGGCTGCAATGCACCAGCAACTGAACGGTTCTGGCTGAAGATTGCTGTAAACTTTCAGGCTGACCTTTGCAATGATGTGACGTGCTCTTCCATCGGTGACAGTGGGGATATTTGTGGAGAGAGAGAGATAATGGGAACTGCAGATGCTGGAGAATTCCAAGATAATAAAATGTGAGGCTGGATGAACACAGCAGGCCAAGCAGCATCTCAGGAGCACAAAAGCTGACGTTTCGGGCCTAGACCCTTCATCAGAGAGGGGGATGGGGAGAGGGAACTAGAATAAATAGGGAGAGAGGGGGAGGCGGACCGAAGATGGGGAGAAAAGAAGATAGGTGGAGAGGAGAGTATAGGTGGGGAGGTAGGGAGGGATAGGTCAGTCCAGGGAAGACGGACAGGTCAAGGAGGTGGGATGAGGTTAGTAGGTAGATGGGGGTGCGGCTTGGGGTGGGAGGAAGGGATGGGTGAGAGGAAGAACAGGTTAGGGAGGCAGAGACAGGTTGGACTGGTTTTGGGATGCAGTGGGTGGGGGGGACGAACTGGGCTGGTTTAGGGATGCAGTTGGGGAAGGGGAGATTTTGAAACTGGTGAAGTCCACATTGATACCATTAGGCTGCAGGGTTCCCAGGCGGAATATGAGTTCCTGTTCCTGCAACCTTTGGGTGGCATCATTGTGGCACTGCAGGAGGCCCATGATGGACATGTCATCTAAAGAATGGGAGGGGGAGTGGAAATGGTTTGCGACTGGGAGGTGCAGTAGTTTGTTGCGAACTGAGCGGAGGTGTTCTGCAAAGCGGTCTCCAAGCCTCCGCTTGGTTTCCCCAATGTAGAGGAAGCCACACCGGGTACAGTGGATGCAGTATACCACATTGGCAGATGTGCAGGTGAACCTCTGCTTAATGTGGAATGTCATCTTGGGGCCTGGGATAGGGGTGAGGGAGGAGGTGTGGGGGCAAGTGTAGCATTTCCTGCGGTTGCAGGGGAAGGTGCCGGGTGTGGTGGGGTTGGAGGGCAGTGTGGAGCGAACAAGGGAGTCACTGAGAGAGTGGTCTCTCCGGAAAGCAGACAGGGGAGGGGATGGAAAAGTGTCTTGGGTGGTGGGGTCGGATTGTAAATGGCGGAAGTGTTGGAGGATGATGCGTTGTATCCGGAGGTTGGTAGGGTGGTGTGTGAGAACGAGGGGTATCCTCTTAGGGCGGTTGTGGCGGGGGCGGGGTGTGAGGGATGTGTTGCGGGAAATATGGGAGACGCGGTCAAGGGCGTTCTCGATCACTGTGGGGGGAAAGTTGCGGTCCTTGAAGAACTTGGACATCTGGGATGTGCGGGAGTGGAATGTCTTATCGTGGGAGCAGATGCGGCAGAGGCGGAGGAATTGGGAATAGGGGATGGAATTTTTGCAGGAGGGTGGGTGGGAGGAGGTGTATTCTAGGTAGATATTTGGGGGTAGATATTAGGGATATTTGTGGAGTTATCTTCTCCAGTGAGTTGTTTAATTGTGCTCCACCATTTAAGCCTGCATGTAGCAGGACTGTGGAGCTTATATCTGATCCTCTTGGTTGTGGGATTGCTTGGCCCTGTCCATCACTTGCTGCTTATGCTGTTTGACATGCAAGTAGTCCTGTTTATTAGCTTCACTGGGTAGACACCTCATTTTCGGGTACGTCATGGTGTTGCTACTGAAGTGTTCTCCTGCACACTCCGTTGAACCTGGGTTAATCCCCTGTTTTGATGGTAATAGTTGAGCAGGGGATATGCTGGCTCACGAGGTTACAGATTGTGCTTAACTATGATACTGCAGTTGAGAGCACATCATCTCATGACTGCCCCGTCTTAAGTTGCGAGGTAAGTTCAAAGTCTGCTCTATTTATCACAGTGGTGCTACACAGCTCAATGCAATGTATTCTCAATGTGTAAAGGTGGGACTTTGTCTCTAAAAAGACTGTGCGCCGATTACTCTTACCGATGTTGTCATGGACAGATGCATTTACAGCGAGCGGATTGGTAAGGATGAGGTCAAGTATGTTTTTCCCTGTTGTTGGTTCCATCAGCAATTGCAATCTTGCAGCTATTTCCTTCAGGAACCAACCAGTTTGATCAGTATCAGAATATTAAACAAGGGAATTTCTCTGTGGCAAAGGGCGAATAAAATAAATTCTCAGGAATATAAGATAACAAGGTACAGAGCTCAATGAACTCAGCAGGCCCAGCAGTATCATAGGAGCAGGAAAGCTGACATTTCAGGCCTAGACCCTTCAGAAAGTCAGAAAATCTTCAGATTCTGAAGAGATGTCTCGGCCTGAAACATCAGCTTTCCTGCTCCTCTGATGCTGCTTGGCCTGCAGTGTTCATCCAGCTCTACACCTTGTTATCTCAGATTCTCCAGCATCTACAGTTCCTACTATCTCTAAGGGATATGTTACTGATTGGGAAACTACAAAATGCAATACACAGACCACGTTACATTGCAAAGCTATTCCTACAAATGATAAGAGATAATGGGAACTGCAGATGCTGGAGAATCCAAGATAACAAAGTGTGGGGCTGGATGAACACAGCAGGCGGCAGCATCTCAGGAGCACAAAAGCTGACGTTTCAGGCCTAGACCCTTCAGAAAGTCAGAAAATCTTCAGATTCTGAAGAGATGTCTCGGCCTGAAACATCAGCTTTCCTGCTCCTCTGATGCTGCTTGGCCTGCAGTGTTCATCCAGCTCTACACCTTGTTATCTCAGATTCTCCAGCATCTACAGTTCCTACTATCTCTAAGGGATATGTTACTGATTGGGAAACTACAAAATGCAATACACAGACCACGTTACATTGCAAAGCTATTCCTACAAATGATAAGAGATAATGGGAACTGCAGATGCTGGAGAATCCAAGATAACAAAGTGTGGGGCTGGATGAACACAGCAGGCGGCAGCATCTCAGGAGCACAAAAGCTGATGTTTCAGGCCTAGACCCCTGATGAAGTAACTTTGTTACCTACAAATGATTCTAATCATTAACATAATCTGTGCCAGTAATTGTTTTGCTGATGTCTGTTCTTTGAACCTTAATCACTTCATTCCAAAAATATTTTTTTTTGGTTTTCATTTATAATCCTTGTTCCTTTCCCTGATCTGATGCCTGCACCTAAATTGGTGCTTGTGCTGTTGGCTCTTCTATTACCACCATTGCCCCATGAGCTAATTACCAGGATTCCCTTCATAAAAGATATTTCAGCATCCAGTCCAGTGATACAATGGATGAGCGAATTCTTTCCTGCAATTTAGTAAGTTTTTTGCATTAGGGTCATAGATGTACCTTCCATTTATATTTCAGAACTTTGATCCGGAAACATTGACTCCGCCTCTGTCCCAAGTAATAAATATTTTAAAAAATATTCAATCAGTGAATAGTGAAGGGGAAAGTAATCTTATCCCTTTCAGCAGATTTAGTAGGATTCCTCTTAGCACCTGTAGAATATTCAAGTAATTGTTTAGCTGTCAGACAGCACGTGGCTTTGAAAGGATTAGCCATAGTTTAATGAAGAATATATGCAGCTCCCCCTCCTACTTAAACTGACCATTAACTTGCTACAGCGCAGTCCAGCCTGTTCCTCACAGCCAACTCTGCCCTGGTGGATGGTGCTTCCAAGGCATATTGTCCTCTTTGAAGGTGTTTCTGTTAGCTAAAAGAGTTCACCACCTGCTGAGGTAATGCAAAGGCGACAGCTGCACAGGCACTTTAAGTTACGATGGTTGTAGACAGATTAATAGGTGTTTGGAGAGTGACTGGAGACAGCAGCCATCTGAGG
Source organism: Stegostoma tigrinum (assembly GCF_030684315.1). NCBI lineage: Eukaryota > Metazoa > Chordata > Chondrichthyes > Orectolobiformes > Stegostomatidae > Stegostoma > Stegostoma tigrinum. The sequence continues at coordinate 55,135,615 of NC_081367.1, forward strand.
AATGTGTGCATTGGAATGAGCATGATGGTATTAAATGTATACAGTAGCTAGCTGAGATTTACAAAGGTTTTATTGGCGATTAGGCTGCCGAGTGACTGTGGAAAACTGCAGAATAACTAACTAGTCCAGCTACACATTCTAGGCATAGGGTAATTGAGGGTGATGGGGATGAGGATTGTAAGTAATGCTTACATGAAGAATATGGATTTAATATCCTAGATTTCTGAACTAAACCCACTTCCTGTCCTGAAGTAGAAACCATGAACATTCTTTGCACTGCCCTAGCTTGCTAAAATCCATATGAGAGGTCCCTAAAATCTGACTTGTTCTTTTTCTTAAACTACTCCATAAAGCATACCTACTTGATCAAGCTTATGGTCACCCATCCATCATCTTTTCACATGGCTTAGTGCAAACTACTGATAACATTTCTGAAAAACACATTTAAAAGAGGTAAATATCAGAGGCGTTGCTTAAGTACAAGTCATTCTTGCTGTATCTCTCAAATAGTAGAACATTTGGTGACATCATGGCTGTCTGTTCAATCTGCCCCTTACTGTGCAGCTAGAGGGGAAGGAACAAACTCATTTCTTCGTTAGAAATTTACCTGCTTCTTTGGTGTGTCAGGCAGTGGTCCAAATCCAGCCCTTCTGTAACTCTCCAGCAAGCTGGTTGCCTCAATGAAAGGGTTCCTATATCAACGTTTCACATTTATGATGTGCAATATTACATTAATCAGACATTATTAACTGTTTTAGTTCTGCAGTAATGACTCAGTGACGAGGTATTGTGAAAATCTCCACAGAAGAATCTGTGCTGTAAATAATGCTGTTGGCTTATACATTCTGCTTGTTATAAGCTATATTTACTATAATAAACCTACACCGCTTCCGTCAGTTACTGTGTATGAAGCAGTCATCGCTTGAACTGTGCATAGATCATGCAGAGTTAACAATTGAAGGGTAACGTATGCTATTCCTTTAAAATTTTTTAAAGGATAGTCGAAAATTGAACCAGACTTGTCTCTGTGTGCTTTCTAACCTAAACTCAGAATTTTAGGCATTAATATTGTCTTTGAAGCATCTCTCAATGGCTCACGTTGTGTTTCACTGTCAATGTTATGAAGGTTGGAAAACAGTTGTTACTTGTTCTGTGTTTTTCACAGTAAAGAATTAGAAGTGAGCCTTAAGTAAACACAAAACATGAACTAAAAATAATACTGCTTCAGGAGCTTGAGCACAAAATCAGTGCTGACACATCCAGTTAGATACAAAGGAAGTGCTGTACTCACAGAGGTGCATTGTATTTTGTATTAAACAGAGACTCCTGCTCTCTCGGATGGTCTCAAAATAAACCAATCACTAGAGTTGTACCACGTAAAAGAGACCTTTTAACCTGTTATGTCCACACCAATCATCAAGCATCTGTCTACACTCAATCTATTTTCCAGTACTTGGCCCATAGTCTTGCATGGTTTTGGCACTTTGTGATCATGCAACATTTATTGCATGTTGTGTTGTTTCCTGCTTCTACCACCCTTTCAGGCAGAATGTTCCAGATATGAACAACTTTCCGGATAAAAATAATTCTTTAAATCCACTCTAAATCTCCTGCTCGTTCTTTTAAATCTGTGGCCTCTGGTTATTGCTCCCTATATTAGGGAAAGTATTTTTCCTATCTATGTCCCTCATAATGTTGTGTACCTCAGTCAGGTGCACCTATAGCCTTCTCTGTTTTAAGGAAAATAGCCTTGGCCTAATCTGGTCTGTTTTCATAGCTGGAATGCTTTAGCCCAAGCAACATGGTGGTGAGAGATAGTAGGAACTGCAGATGCTTGGGAATCTGAGATAACAAGGTGTAGAGCTGGATGAACACAGCAGGCCGGGCAGCATCAGAGGAGCAGGAAGGCTGACGTTTTGGGCCTAGACGTATTTCTAAAGAAGGGTCTAGGCCCAAAACGTCAGCCTTACTGCTGCTCTGATGCTGCTTGGCCTGCTGTGTTCATCCATCTCTACACCTTGTTATCTAACGTGGTGGTGATTCTCCTTTGCACCTTCTGTAGTGCAATCACATCCTTTCTATAGGTCAGTGACCAGAAATGCACACAGTTCTGCAGATATGACTTAACCAGCATCTCAAACAGTTCGATCACAGCTTGCCTTCTCTGTATTCAATACATTGACTAGTAAAAGCAAGTGTCCCACATGCTGCCTTAACCGTCATCTCTATCTGTCCTGTGGCCTACAATGATCTATAGACATGCAATTCAAGTTCCACAGTTTTCTATTTCCCGCAGTCTTATCATTCACTGTGTACTGTTTATCTTGTTAGTCCTACCAAAGTACATCGCCTCTCACTTCGAAGGACTAAGTTCCATTTGCTACTGATTTTGCCACTATTTAGAAGAGGAGCAGGATCGTTGCTCCCTAAATCTTGATCAATATTTCTTCACCACTTTCATATGTTAATCATTATCACTAAATGGTTTTTTTCCTGACTGTTATCATGTTGATATTTGTAGGATGCTGCTGTAGATTCTATTAGTACGACAGTACCTGTGATTCAGTGGCACTTGATTGGCTGAAATACATGAAGTACATGAAGGTTGTAAAAGGCCTGCTATAAAATTCAAGTTTTTCTTTCATTTAAAGCATTAGCCATTTTAATGAAGTTTGTCACTGTTAAAATGTTATTAAATGTAATCACTAAATTTGTATGTTTTTTCGAATCTTGCAGTGGATTCACTCTGACGTTGTATATGATATAATTTGATTTAGCATTACGTTTATTCTCAATTGGGTGTTTAGCACAAGGCCCTGACCATGACATTTATGTTCTTCATATTCCTTCTTTCTAGCTCTCCATTTTAGCAAGTTCACAGCTATGATAGAATTAGAGTAATTATTCTAAGTATTGATAACAAATAAGAACTAGAAATCAGAATCTCAGTGGAATTATGAATTCTCAAACTATTTTTCCCTAAAGTAACTACAGGAGTTACTGTATAAGACAATACAGTTGCACAAGTTGCACGCAACTACATAAGCTCATCAAATCTTCAGTGATCACTGTCGAGAGACGGTGGTATCAGGAAGATTGTATTTAAAATGATGCATATCCGAAACCATTATAAATTCGAGTAATGCTAAAATTAAAATATTTTTATATTCAATTTAGGTAGACAAGTAAGACTGTATTTCTATATTGCCTGTTAGGATCCGCTGTAGAACTTTATAGCCGATGAGCTCTAAGGCACTTTTATTATGGAAGAGACGTGTAACCACTTTGCACAGAGCAAGCACGCAAAAACTGTATTGTAATACATGTTTGTTAGAGACTTAATATCCCCAGTGCTTTGTTCAATAACTTCCCTACTTTGCGTGAGAAAGACTAGTTGGACCTGCAACAGTGAAGCACTCCCTTGGTACTCACCTGAAGTGTCTTGATATGTACTGAGGTTTCTGGAATGGGACTTGTGGTAAAATTAAGGCAGGGTCGTCTTTTTATTTAAAAGAAAAAAATCCATTCCTCTGCACATTTCATAATAAAAATCTTCAACATTTTTCCATGTCCACTGCAGGCATTGTAAGCGATTATATGTTGATTCAAATTTGCAGTCAACAATTAGTGAGTTGCTTCAGTGTAACAGTGCAACTGGTAAAAACCAAAAGAACTGCTCTCCTATGTCCCAGCCCCCTACCCCACACACCACTCTGATCACAGTTTTAACCTCACTGTGAAGCCTCTTCCAGGGATGCCTAACCTGAAGAAGTTACCCTCCTTCCTCGAGACCAACCTCAGGGAATCTCTCTCCCACTGCAACTCTCTTGTGTCCATCTTCAGTCTGCCTCCCCCTCTCTCCCTATTTATTTCAGAACCCTCTCCCCATCCCCCTCTCTGATGAAGGCCTAGGCCCAAAACGTCAGCTTTTGTGCTCCTGAGATGCTGCTTGGCCTGCTGTGTTCATCCAGCTTCACACTTTGTTATCCTTTATCTGCCCAACTGTCTTTCTCTCTCTGTCTTTTGGGCTATATCCTATTGTTTACACCCTTCCCCTCCACCTCCCTATTTTTTGCGTATAAAGTGACATTTTCCCAGTCACCATCAGTTCTGAGGAAGGGTCACCAGATCCGAAACGTTAACTCTGTTTTCTCCTTCACAGATGCTGCCAGACCTGCTGGGCTTTTCCAGCAATTTTGTTTTTGTAATAGTGCTACTGACTTGTTTCTCCAACTCACTAGACTCCTGGATAGATTCCATAATCTGTCTGGATTTTTTCTTTTGTTTCAGTACTTTTCCTTAGATTCAGTGCGTCAGTCAATGTTTTGTGGTCTCCAAAATCTGCTTAGCTGCAACATCATTGTTCAAAACTTACAAAGCAATCCAACAGTGAGGGGATAACAAAGTGTGGAGCTAGATGAACGCAGCAGGCCAAGTAGCATCTCAGGAGCACAAAAGCTGACGTTTCAGGCCTAGACCCTTCATCAGAAAACGTCAGCTTTTGTGCTCCTGAGATGCTGCTTGGCCTGCTGTGTTCATCCAGCCCTACACTTTGTTATCTCGGATTCTCCAGCATCTGCAGTTCCCATTATCTCTTTGCTGTTAAGATTGCTCAGGTACCTTGAAAAGAAAATACTACAGTGAATGTTGTTATAAGATCACATGAAGGAAACAGAGCACTATGATTCAAATGGGCTTATGTAAAATATGATTGCATGAACATTATTTTGTGTTTAATGTTCATATTTTACTGCTGTTAATGTAACATTGCAGTAGAGTTAAAATGAATTTTTGATGAGAAATTAAAATGTCCCAAAGATATTTTCATTTTTCTTTGGATAAGGTGTGATGGAAAATGTCTGTTTTGTTAGTTTTTATTCTAAACTAGTGGCATATGGATGTTGGTCTACTTTTATGAAAGGCTTTAATAATTAACTAGATCAGTTTTTCTAGAACTATGATTGTAAACTAGTGTATGTTAAAAGAGCAGGTGTCTGCAAGAAGCTCTGGACTGTTTATGAAAGATAATTTATGTTGGAATTTACAACAAGCAAATGAAAACATCGAAAGATAATAGATCGCTTTCAGGTTTAAAGTAATCAAGAATTAACTTAGAAAAACCCAGCTTTTGGTTAATTCAAGGGAGATCTGATTTGAAGTCAAATGTAAGTATAGTTTCCATTAAAGGAGATTTGATTCAGGTAGTTAAGGAAATATGTTGTCTTTGTAAAAGAGTTCAGTTGCCACTCCTCCAGACGAGGAGTGCTTACTTCGAAAGCTATATTGGCTATTCAAAACTGACAAACTTTGAACTCTGGGTTATGTAAATTTTCAAGGAAAGAGGCTTACAATCCCTCAAAACTGGAACCAAGAAGAAGTAATTGAGTCAGACCTACAGATTTAATAGGGTAATTTATCTGGGTTTTTTTGTGTCACTGTAAGGTGATGGTATTGGGGGTAGATGCAAATTTGCTTTGCTGTGTATTTTGCAATCTTGTATTTAGTTTGGTTTGGGGAGGCCTCTGTAGAGGCGGTGCTGCAATGGTAATGTCACTGGGAAAAATCCAAGAAGCCCGGACTAATGTCCCAGGGACAAAAACAGAAATTGCTGGAGAAACTCAGCAGGTCTGGCAGCATCTGTGGAGACAAAACAGAGTAAACGTTTTGAGCTCAGCTGACCCTTCAGAACAGAACAGAATATTTTGGAGGTATAGGTTTGAATCTCACAATAGCAGATGTTGAAATTATTTTCTCATTGAAATCAAATCAGGAAACCATTGCTGATTGTTGTAAAAACCCATCCAGTCCACTTTAGAAAAAGAAATCTGCCATTTTTACAGCAAAGTGGTTGACTCTTAACTGCCCTCAGAAGTGCCCCAGAAGAAATTCAAGACAACGAAGGATGGGCAATATATGCTGTCCTCACTAGCGGAGCTATCATCAATGTGCGAGAATAAATAAACACCCTGTTTTGTCATTAAAAATCAAATCTAGATTTGTGTGCTTATGTTTCAGTGAAAGACTGGCGAGTCATTTCAAAAAAAAGAGATTGATCAGACCAGACTTCATTCTGGGATCTGACTTTCCAAAGTATAATAACATCAGCTGAAATTATAACAATGTACAGTTCTAGGAATGCTATAGTCTCACTGAAAAAAAAACTTTACTGGATAGAGAGGTGTTCAGTTAACAGTTAGAAATTTGACAGTTTAATTGGATTGTGAAAAAGGAAACAGTAATTGCTGAACAGCTTTCCACATCATGGGCCTATAAATTTATAAATGTTTTTGAATTTTTTAATCATAAGAAACATATCGTAGTACATGGTGAAGTAGCTGATATTTGCAATTTAATCGTGTATTGCATAATTGCTGTTTAAATCTGAAGTATATTAATCTGATTTTTTTTTGCGCTCCTTGGGGCATATCAGTCTGATTATACTGCGTTTGTTGGGGTATGCTAACCTGATTCACTACAGTCTCTGGGGCATATTAATCTGATTTATTGCACTACTTGAGGCGTGTTAATCTGACATACTGTACTACTTGGGGTAAATGAAAGTGATTGACAGCAGCATCTGAGATACATTAATCTGCAGTATCTGAGGTATAGTAATCTGATTTACTGCAGTGTCTAGGTATATTAATCTGTTATTGCAGCGCCTGGGGTGTACTGATCTGAATGACTGCCATCAGGGATGTACTGGTCTGATTATAACGGTTAAAACACAACCGCTGCTCCTTTTAGGGAGGATTACTTGCCCTTCTTATTGATTTAGGGCTTGCGTATGACTTCAGTCTCACACTGAAATGATTGACCCTTTACTTCTCTCAAATCCTAGTGAGGCACTGGGCTGTATCAAACTCACCCTTCCAATTGGACCCTGAATTTAAAAAAAATTGCATGCTTTTGAAATCAGTGCAGCCAATAAGAAAACCAGACATTAATTCAGGAAGGACAGTGGGATATTGTGTCTTCTGCAGTGGTGTGATAGGATTGGGTGGGAACTGTGTCACCTTGGTAATGGGACTAGGTGGGGTTAGTTTGTCAGTAAGGAATGGGCCTGAGTGAGGACAGTGCATCTCTAGTGAAGGTGACTAGGACTGGGCAGGGAGTTTTTTTCAGTTTTATTTCAGTTTTTGAATGTAATTGCGTAGGGATATGTCTTAGTGGGGAATGAGAATGGTTGAGCGAAGTGTCTCTGGGAATTGTCCCTGGACTGACCTATCCCCTCCCTACCTCCCCACCTATACTCTCCTCTCCACCTATCTTCTTTTCTCTCCATCTTTGGTCTGCCTCCCCCCCTCTCCCTATTTATTCCAGAACCCTCACCCCATCCCCCTCTCTGATGAAGGGTCTTGGCCCGAAACGTCAGCTTTTGTGCTCCTGAGATGCTGCTGGGCCTGCTATGTTCATCCAGCCTCACATTTTATTATCTCTGGGAATTGGACTGGGTGGGTCAGTGCATCTGTTGAATAAAATCAATATGCAATTGTAATGAATTTGGTTGACACTTAAAAATCTGGGTGATATAGAAAATAGATTTGCTTTTTGTATGATGTAAGGTCGGTGGAATTTTAACTGACTGTTAAAGTTGCTAAAGAATGAAGTTAGTTGTAGATTTATACCATGAAGTCGCTTGAATGTGTTCTAGCCTTAAATAGACATGGCTGATCTGCACTGGTAGGGGTAATATATTTTTCAAAATATTTTTTGGGATTGAAAATTCAGCAATTATGGTCATTAAGGTTATTGGAACATCTGTTTAACATGGTCATTCAGTGCAGTGTAGGCAATAAAATATTTTGAAATGTGCAACATAGTTCATCACCAGGTGATGTTTGAGTTTCATTGCTTTCAATGTTGCTAACTTATTTTTAATTTCTCTCTTTTCTCTCTCTCTCTCTTTTCTCCCTCTCTCTCTTTTCTCCCTCTCTTTTCTTTTCTCTCTCTCTCTTTCTTTTCTTCCCCTCTCTCTCTCTTTCCTCTCTCTCTTTTCTTCCTCTCTCTCTTTTCTCCCCCTCTCTCTTTTTTCTTTCTCTCTCTCTCTCTCTCTCTCTCTCTCTTTTCTTCCTCTCTCTTCTTCCTCTCTCTCTTTTCTTTCTCTCTCTCTTTTCTTCCTCTCTCTCTCTTTTCTTCCTCTCTCTCTCTCCCTCCCCTCTGTCTCTCCCTCCCTCTCGCTCCCTCTCCCTCCCTTCCTCGCGCTCTCTCTCTCTCGCGCTCTCTCTCTCTCGCGCTCTCTCTCTCTCGCGCTCTCTCTCTCTCGCGCTCTCTCTCTCTCGCGCTCTCTCTCTCTCGCGCTCTCTCTCTCTCGCGCTCTCTCTCTCTCGCGCTCTCTCTCTCGCGCTCTCTCCCTCTCGCGCTCTCTCCCTCTCGCGCTCTCTCTCTCGCGCTCTCTCTCTCTCGCGCTCTCTCTCTCGCGCTCTCTCTCTCGCGCTCTCTCTCTCTCGCGCTCTCTCTCTCTCGCGCTCTCTCTCTCTCGCGCTCGCTCTCTCTCGCGCTCTCTCTCTCTCGCGCTCTCTCTCTCTCGCGCTCTCTCTCTCTCGCGCTCTCTCTCTCTCGCGCTCTCTCTCTCTCGCGCTCTCTCTCTCGCGCTCTCTCTCTCGCGCGCTCTCTCTCTCGCGCGCTCTCTCTCTCTCTCTCTCTCTCGCTCTCTCTCTCTCGCGCTCTCTCTCTCGCTCTCGCGCTGTGTCTCGCTCGCGCTGTGTCTCGCTCGCGCTGTGTCTCGCTCGCGCTGTGTCTCGCTCGCGCTGTGTCTCGCTCGCGCTGTGTCTCGCTCGCGCTGTCTCTCGCTCGCGCTGTCTCTCGCTCGCGCTGTCTCTCGCTCGCGCTGTCTCTCTCTCGCGCTCGCTCTCTCTCGCGCTCGCTCTCTCTCGCGCTCGCTCTCTCTCGCGCTCGCTCTCTCTCGCGCTGTCTCTCTCTCTCGCGCTGTCTCTCTCTCTCGCGCTGTCTCTCTCTCTCGCGCTGTCTCTCTCTCTCGCGCTCGCTCTCTCTCGCGCTCGCTCTCTCTCGCGCTCGCTCTCTCTCGCGCTCGCTCTCTCTCTCTCGCGCTCGCTCTCTCTCTCTCGCGCTCGCGCTCTCTCTCTCTCGCGCTCGCTCTCTCTCTCTCGCGCTCGCGCTCTCTCTCTCTCGCGCTCGCTCTCTCTCGCGCTCGCGCTCTCTCTCTCTCGCGCTCGCGCTCTCTCTCTCTCGCGCTCGCGCTCTCTCTCGCGCTCGCGCTCTCTCTCGCCCGCTCT